>NW_015505968.1:367911-378615 GCF_001515645.1 Sinocyclocheilus grahami
GTAAGAAGGGATATTTGAGAAAAGAGCATAGCCGCAGACCCATAGCGGAACTAAATTTACCCCGTGTCACGTGATTTTCTTGGCCTTGTCTTGTTCTCATTATATACAAGTTCACATTTTTCATGAGATCTACATTATTAATTGATTGAAATTAAATTTTTTATAATATTCCCAGAGAAGTGCCCAATGTTCTGTTAAATCTTTTGTCTGTGCATTCTGCAGACTGCTGATGAAGCCTTCATCCAAAAATCCAATGAGACCACCACAGTGGGAATCTACGTCCTTAAATTTCATGACGGATCTCAGGACATCAGGATTGTCCTTGAAGGCCAGAACGTCTTGCAAGGCTTGGACAACTTTGCATTAGCTACGGCAATGCTTTTTGGTCTAATGTATGCTTTAAATCTCAACTACCCACCTGAAATGAAATATACCTTTGAGGTACTGCAGAAAGAAGTCATAGAGCTGGAAGGCTGCACTCTATCAAAGGAAGCTCAAGTTCTTAGAAACCGACTCTATGAGTGAGCTGTTTCCATGGTATGGCAGGTACTTCCTCTTGGAATGAGGACCACTGTGTTTCTTTTTTCATTTCACACACTCACAAAGAAAACGTATACCACACATACAGAATCAACTGTTTATAGAGTAGGTTGGCCACTTTTTATTTTGTGGTTGTTTGATGTGTATAGTTTGTTTTTTTTTCCTGGTCAAATTTGATTGGTTAAAAGGACCTGAGTGGTTAAAACCTGATTGGTTAAAATGGAATGTCCACTCAGAAATGAAAGTTCTTTCAAGAAAGTTAAACAAAATTTTGACTGGTCTTACTGCTTTTAAAACAAAACAAAAACGAAAACTAGAACTAACCAGGTTAGTTTTATTTATTGAGAAACCACTGCATATAAAAAATGAAAGACATTAAAATCACGTTTGTTTAACACATAAATTATGTAGCTTTAACATATATAGATCATGTTCATTTAACAAACTAATTATGTAGCTTTAACATAAAAATCATGATCATTTAACAAACATAATTTATATAGCTTTAACATATTTAAATCATGTTCATTTAGCCAACATAAATTATGTAGCTTTAACATATAAAAATCATGTTGAGTAAATATAACTTTAATATGTGCAACCGATATTTTTTTTTGTTAATTCAACAGTTTTTTTTTTTTTTCAGTGTAGCAGGGGGCAGCGGTTGCCCAAAAACATAGATCTAGGACTGGATTTTGACAGAAGATTCGAGCTGATTACAAACCATAGACATATGCAGGTCATTTGTATATACTGAAAGAACTGTGAAGGGTCTAACTGCTGTAGTATCTACTAAAGTAAGAGACTAGAGGTCTGTAAATGTATTAACTGGTCATTACACTGTCAGAACAACATATGTGCAAAAATGGTACCTTTAAGGGTACAACAGCTTGTCACTGGAGCAGTACCCTTCTTTACACCTAAAGGGTTCATGTTATTATAGCAGGTAATATAATAACTTATTTAATCACTTTTAATCAGACAATAGCAGAGCCATTTTTTGGGGTTGTGAACAGAACTCTGCTTTCTGTTGTAATATATTTTAAAATGTAATTAATTCCTGTGATGCAAAGCCGAATTTTCAGCATCATTACTCGAGTCTTCAGTGTCACAAAAAAATCAGTCTAGAGAGAGAGAGAGAGAGAGAGAGACACAGAGAGAGAGAGAGAGAGAGAGAGAGAGAGAGCGTGCGCACAGTCGCTTCTTTCAGTCTAGAGAGAGAGAGAGAGAGAGAGAGAGACAGAGAGAGAGAGAGAGAGAGAGAGAGAGAGAGCGTGCGCACAGTCGCTTCTTTGTAATATCGGCTCTGGTCAGTGCATGAGTCCATTTATCGGCTCTCGGGACTGTGTGAAGTCTCCACCGAACCACTGTTAGTATATGAGGACAATATACGCGGCTGTACAACTTCCAACAAACGGGGGAAACATTTGCGTAAACTTTTGGGGGTTGCGACCTACTCTAGCGAACAACAACATCCTCGACAACAAACAAGGTGTGGTGACGGTTTTATTACAATATCTTTTTGTTTATTTCACTAGTTTATTATAAAACGGTATTCTGATTATGAACTGTAAGTTAACAGTTACCACAGACGCACTAAATTCATTACACTCATTACACGATAAAAAAGTACCGTTTTCTATCGCCCTTTAATTTGGCACAAGCATTTCAAGCATTTCTGAGTTTTATGTTGCTTTGGAGACAAAAGTTATTGAAGGTCTAGATTAATTTAATAAATGTTTCGTCATAATGGTTTTGTAAAGAACTACAAGTGAATAAAAAGTTGAGAGACTTGAAAAGGTGCTTCAGTGGCAGCAGACTATAAAAGCTTGTTTTGGTTCTATCTGAAACCAGTTATATGTTGCAGGGCAAGCTATGAAAACATCTCTGCCCTTATTGTTCAAGCAGTGGTGTGGCATAATTGCAATATTATATCAGCTGTTGCTCTTTGCACCATTTTCATGCGATGACAGCTCAGTTGTGACATGAGCTGCCTTATGTTGACCCCATCATACTGTAACTGCAGGCACATTTATTACCAGATCACAACAGAGAGAATAATCATGTATCTCTCATTAGGATCATAAAGTCCCCTGGAAGCACATTTGGAAAGATCCTGCAAGTGAAACATTCCTCTTGAGTGAGAGGTTTGTGAGTTAGTGACAGAGTTGTATCATAAAAACCTTCTGTGTGCAATGCATGCTGGCAAAACAAAACACAGCAATGATTTTATGAAGGGACAAACATGTGTGTGTGTGTGTGTGTGTGTAAGTTCCAGACTCAGCCCACGTCTTTTCTTTTCACTCATACCTCTCTTACCCTCTCTCTCCCTCTCTGTTCTACTCAATCATTCTACTCCGGGAACAATAACAGGAAAAACACCCATCAAGGATATCATAAATCTTTTTGTGAAATCGACACAGTAATTCTTGCAGAGGAGCTGAAGTCGGTGAGCAGGACGCTGTCAGGTAATTCTATAAAACTCTGATATGTCTTTCAAAGTGCGTGTGGATTGAGGCGCCAAGTTAGTTGCAAAATCTGGGATCAATTTCAGTCTAGGCCTACTCAGAGAAAATGCCATCATAATAATATCTTCAATATTTTCATGTTGTAGCCATAAAGTAGAGAGACTCCGTTACAATTACCAGGTGCCTTATTGGATATCTATTATGTTTCGACTATGTGCTGACTTTGTATATTATATTTTCCTTTAAAATCTTAAAATCTCCTAGAAGGGATCAAAATAGATACAAATGAGACAGTAAAAGTAATGAGCAAAAAAAGGAATTTAACTAAAAATGATCTTACTTTTGATTGTCAAATACAGTTTGAAACATTGTTGAAATGTGTGTATTTTTATAAGGTTGAAATAGCATTTAATGTTTAGTACGTAGAGTCAATTGCAAGTTAACCATTTGTATTTTGATTCTGAAAAGACCCTGTGGTGCTATCAAAATATTGTTCCAAAAACATACATATATTCAGAATTCACTGCTGTTGAGAGGCAGTAAAACACCAACAACTTATATTCTTTTTCACAAAAATGATTACATGGTTTGTGAGATCCCTTGCCCACTACTATGTCATGACCTCAAAACACTTTCACCACGATTTCTAAACTAATACATTTAGATGCATTTCTGACATAGTAAACTTGCTCAGTAGCTCACCTGGTACAATGTGACTCTTGCACTCGGTACGAGTACCATGAAACACAAGTCATGAAAAAACTTATAGAAACAAGCTAAAATGGCATGATTGATCTCATGTTTGCTTTTGTTAACACTATCATTAACCTTCTCTCGCCACTCACTTTTACTTTTACAATATGTACAGCAACCAACGTAATAATAATGCGTTGCAGGATTCACATTCATTTGTTTTGCAAATGAAATCGCTTTTAATTTCACTCATTAGATATTTCACTTTGAAAGTGTCGCAAAACGGGCAAGAAGCAATGTAATATCATTTTGCAGAAATATCGCCACAGGCATGTTTCTCGAATGAGCGTAGGTTGTCTGTTTGCTTGAACGTTCCAAGCAGCCCAACACAGCCACATTGACTCAACCAATAGTGTGAGATTGGGGCAGGGCTAGCTGTTTAACCGACCAATGGCAGGCGGAGGAGTGATCAAGGAAAAATATTTGATACAAACATCGCCTTTAAGCAAAAATCTCCATTTAATCTCATTAAAACAGATATTAAAGAGCTCTTATTTGTGTTTTTTCTTTCCTATTTTGTCTATAGAATGATGACCCAAGAAGACGGGGACTATGTAAACGACACTTATGAATACATGGATTATGAATATGTAGAGGAGACCAAGGCTGGAGGCTACACTCAGAGAGAAGCTCTTCACATCATATCAGTGATTATCTACAGCCTGGCGTTTACTCTGGGTGTAATTGGGAATGGCATGGTCATCTGGGTGACCGCCTTCAAAAGCAAACGGACTGTGAACAGCATTTGGCTGCAGAATCTGGCCATCGCCGACTTTGTGTTTGTGCTTTTCCTGCCATTCTCCATTGACTACGTGCTGCACGACTTTCACTGGCTCTTCGGGAAGACCATATGCAAGCTGAACTCATTCGTGTGCACCATGAACATGTACGCCAGCGTGCTGTTTCTGACCGTCCTGAGTTTGGATCGCTACATCTCACTGGTCCACCTGAACTGGTCGGAAAGGTACCGAAACGTCCGGAGGGCCTGGTGGGTGTGTGCACTGATTTGGATCACGTCCTGCTGTCTAAGCTGTCCGGCCTTGATATTCCGTGACGTAATCCAGCATAACGGGAAGGTTGTGTGTTTTAATAACTTTCACGATGAGAGCAAGCACATGGTAGCGGTGAGGCACATTGCGATGGTGTCGCTGCGCACCGTCGTGGGCTTTCTGCTTCCGTTTGCAACCATCACCATCAGCGGCGTTCTGCTGGCTATTAAGATGCGCCAGTCCAACTTCGTACGTTTGACCAGCTTTTCCAGAACCGTCTCTGCTGTGATTCTAGCTTTCTTCCTATGTTGGGTGCCGTTTCACACGTTCAGCCTAATGGAGCTGAGCATGCATCACACCACCTACCTGCACTCCGTGCTCATCGTGGGCTTCCCACTCGCCACCAGCCTGGCCTTCTTCAACAGCTGCGTCAACCCGATTCTGTACGTACTACTAACCAAGAAGGTGCGTAAACTGGTGAGGAGGTCATGTTTGAACTTCACCAAGAGCTCGCTGAGGGAGCTGAGTCAGTCTGTATCTGCGACGGAGTTAGAATCAGCACTGCCCAGCAGCTCTCCTGAAGAAACCACGGCCAACTCCTCCGTCTGATGTGCTCAGCGATCACCTCAAACGCACCTGAACTCAACAAACTTTGAGCTTTTTTTTTTTTTTAAATATAACTTCTAGAGCTTCAACTGGACTAAAAATATATTTTGACAAACTGGTTGGGAAATACTGGCTTTCATTCCTTATTTAGCACATTACAGTAAATATGTATTTAATGCATCATCTATTTTGTATGTTGTGTAATTAAAAAATATATATATATTTATATATATATATATATCTAAAAATCATATATAATTTCACCTGTAACCATATGAAAGGAAATAATATACTTTTCTCTAAGATCTCTGAGAGTAGTATTGAGGAATGATATTTCAGCTCTGTTTGAAAGGACTTTGTTTAAAAAAATTATTTCACTTATTATTGTGTGTTTGGATGCACTCCACAGAATCAATAAACTTGATTATGCTAATGTCTTAGAATTACACTGCTTTATCTGTAGATTATTAAATAAAAGCAAAAAATTTAATAAAATCTGGGTTACAGTGAGGAACATATAATGTAAATATATCTAAAAATCATATATAATTTCGCCTGTAACCATATGAAAGGAAATAATATACTTTTCTCTAAGATCTCTGAGAGTAGTATTGAGGAATGATATTTCAGCTCTGTTTGAAAGGACTTTGTTTAAAAAATTATTTCACTTATTATTGTGTGTTTGGATGCACTCCACAGAATCAATAAACTTGATTATGCTAATGTCTTAGAATTACACTGCTTTATCTGTAGATTATTAAATAAAAGCAAAAAATTTAATAAAATCTGGGTTACAGTGAGGAACATATAATGTAAGTGAATAGGATTGATCCTTAAACTTTAAAATACTCACCCCGGTTTCACAGACAAGGCTTAAGCCTAGACCTAGACTAAAATGTAAATCTGAGCTGTTTTCAGCTGAAATAAACTTGCACTGACTGATCTTAAAACATGTCAGTGCTTTTGTTTTGTCTTAAGATGCACACCAGAAATGCTTTTTTCTAAGGCATGTTTATAAAAATTACTTAATTATCCTAATTGAACTATGACCTAATCCTGGTTTAGGCTAAGCCCTAGTCTCAGCCTCAGACGTCACGCCCTCGGACCGTTGGCTAAACGTCTGATGCATACGGCACACAAAAGTGGAAACACTTCAGGAGTTTCGAAGTCGTCATCGGATTGGTTGAATTGTACAGGATTTCCGGGAGACGTGTGTGTCGCATTCTGTAACGTTCCGTCTGGAAACAAAGATGCGGTGACGCCAAACCCCCTCACGAATGAAGAAAGCCGTCGTGTTTACAACTGTGACGACGAGCGCTTATCAGGATCAACTAAACGCTGGAGTTTCAAAAGTATGTGAAATATTTAAAGTTCGTCTATGAAACCGGGCCTCAGTGTTTTAATAGTATAGCCTCAATACATAAAAAATATGCATATTAACATGTTTTAGTGTGAAATGTCACTTATTAACCATTTCTATGTAAAGTTAAATCCAGTTTTACAACTTTGTTGGCATGACAATGAAACTCTATGGCCTGGTTTCACAGACAGGGCTTAGGTTAAGCCGGGTTTAGGCCATAGTTCAATTAGAAAATGTAAGTATCTTTTATAAACGTGCCTTAGAAAATGACATTACTCGTGTGCATCTTGAGACAAAGCAATGGCACTGACATATTTTAAGATCTGTCAGTGCAAGTTTCTTTCAGGTAAAACAGCCCAGACATGCATTTTAGTCTAGGACTAGGCTTAAGCCTTGACTGTGAAACTGGGGGTATAACAACTATAAAAATGAAATTTAACATAAAGGTCAACGTAAGTGCTTTTAATATTTTTAAGCCTCATTCACTTCCATTGTGCCTCATCTTAGCCTCAATTTTATGGAAATGAGGGGTGAGTCAAAATATTTTTTTGTCAACATTATCACACAAATGTTGACTGAGCTTAACTTGTATTAAAATCTGTGTATTTCTTATAAGTAAAAACAGAAGTTTTTAGACTAAAAATAACATTCAGTGTACTATAGGTCAGTTCGCATTGTTACCACATACAGTATTTTGTATGATGATTCATCAAAATGAAAGAATGCAGAAAACATCTGTGAGTCAAATTTACTTCTCTTTATTTACTAGAAATATACTGTATAAAAGTCAACAAGTAGCTGACAAAAGCACAGGGCTGGTAAAAATGTAGCCTAATGTTTTAAGACAATTGACAGCACACTTACTACACAGATGAAGTGTTTTGCTCAAGAACACAGTAATCAATGGCTACAGGAACACAAAAACATTTCCATTGAAATAAGAGCTACACTGCTGACAGATGTACAGTTCTTTATTGTTTACACTAAAAACTACAAACTAAAGAATATCTGAAAAAGAAATACACACGTTTAAATAATGACCAGTTTTCCACACTCAGTTCTTGCATGTTTGAACCTTAATACTTTAAAATAATCACTATTTAGGTCAAAGCTAGAACAATAAATAGGCCAAACATGTGAAGTTACACCACAGTTGCCTAAAATGTCAGATGCTATTTTTATTGAATTAGTGAAGCAATATTTTTCCTACAAATGTATGTGCCAAAGCAGAAGTCTTGAACAACAGTAGGAAAGCTGAATAGTTTCACATGAACAAATCTTGCCTTATAGTTGGAGTGTTCAGACTTATAACAGATATTCAGCACTTTGTAAAATAAGGCTTAAAAATGTTTTTCATTTTCAAGAACTGGTCAGTGAAAGGGTGCTCAGCCTTTAGAATATGTTGACCATCAACTTCAGTAGGCCAAACTAAATATTGTATCGCTTGTTTTATTGACTGTCAATTGGTATGGGGTTTGCAAATTTTACAAACCTTTAACAATCTTCACAAGTAACAGGGTTGCAAATTTAGCCTAAATGAAGTTGTGAGTAAAGCTAGTTTGGTGGTTTGTGTTTGTTCATGAACTTACATTATATTTACTATAAATTAAAGCAGGGAGTAAAAATGATTGGTTTGATAATTTTTACTCTAATTTGGATAACAGGGTTGAATGATTGAGCTTGAAGTATGACGGAAATGCAGAAATGGACAAGTGGTCCAAATAATACTATTTCTGGGTAAGAAATGTTTAAGTTTTGAATTGGAGAAAATTATGCAGTAACAGGGTTTCACACAAAATTGACTTTTTGTCAAAATTATGATGTATGATTTAGTCAAAAAGGTCAAACATCTGCTGTGTAACTCAAAGAGTACCATATTTGTGGAATGTGCAGTTTATGTAATCTTTCTTTGTTTCCTTCTAAGAATTCTTGTTTCTGAAAGTGCTGATGCCATCTTATTAAAGGGTTTCTTTTATTTGAATTCTTCGTTCTTGGTTTTATGTTGTCTCCTTGAATCTTTGCCCAACTGTCCACAAATGTCATTACGTCCATTACTTTCACAGATCTGTAAGCTGTTTCAGCACTTACAAACATTACAGCAAATCATTTGTGGTTGATTTATGGATGCTGTTATGAAAATAAAATAATGAGAACGGCAAAAAGATCTGGAATTGGATAATAAATCTTATTTATTTGTAATTTCACCCTCCTTTTTATGCAAATTGCTCAATTTTCCCCAGATGGACCACATTTTTGTGAAGTCGTATTTCATGGCTGAGCATTATAGATGCTTAGAATTTCAGTGTTTATAAAAGCTGAGAACTTCTTAGCTCACTGTCCATTACAGCTATAAAGCACATACTTAGCACATACATTTAAACCAACTAGTTCCAATACACAAATGATTGAAGTAAGAGTGAGTAAAACAAATGACAGTGTGGTGTTATATTGATTATATATATTAAATATATACAGTAAAATAAGTTTATTCTTCAAGATTAATTTCAGTACTACAAGTCATGAGACACACATGGACCACAAATGGCACAGTTTCCTGAGATTGATCCATCTGGTGTTGAGCCTGAGCTTTTTACTGGAAAACTGCCTAAATATCTGCACCTAGATTTATATTTAGTTTTGTAAAATGAAAGCGCTAAAGATATCAATAATAAAAATATATATAGTAATTTTCACTTTGTTTTAACTAAAAGTATTTTTATATTGTGATTTCAGCATCATGTTGCATTTGTTTGTGCGCTGTGGGTGGTGACCCCCGTGACCCCCAGCAATGCTAATGATTTCAACATGAGGGCATTTCAATGGTATCTCTGCTATGGGATTACCTGCATGCTGTGTTTATCACTGAGGATTGTGATAAAGCTTAACTGCTTTACAAAGAAAACATAGCGTCAGTAAACTATTATGGTGATGCCCTGGGTATTTTGTATGGTTGCAGCACCATCTGATGCTATTACTAAAAGATGGAATCAGCTAGCATAACATTCTCTGTATGGGTGTACCATGATTCACTATAGGGAAGAGGTACAGTAGTTGACAAGTTACTCATTTGATCTGCTCTTATGAAAACAAAGTACTTTGAGGAATACTTAAAAAAAGAAAAAAAAACTTTTATGAAACTTTTACTTTTTATGAAAATTGTATAATTTTAAAGAATATACTTAAGTGCAAACTGAATGTAATGTTTTTGGACACTTAATTGCATTTTAATTGCAACTAAATTAATATGAATTTGTAGTAAATGCAGGTAGTTGAACTTAAGATTGTTGTTTTGAGCCACTTAAGTAGGACTTTAGTACATGTGTATATGTCATTTCAAAAGTACTTCTATATGGCAAGCCGTTTTGACTTTTATTCATTCTCAGGATATGAATTCTTGATAGCAACAATTAAATTTTTACTAGTTCAAATGTTAATTCTTGATATCAGGAATTAGATTTCTACTAAATACAATTGCTATTTTTGATATCAGGAATTACATTTCAACTAGTAAAAACTATAATTCTTGATATCTGTAATTGTATTTTCACTAGTTAAATGTCACCATAGGCTGCCATTCAAAATCAATTGTTGATATCAAGAATTAATTTCTTACTAGTTGAAATTCCAATTTCACATATCAGAAATACAATTATTTCTAGTAAAAACTTTTATTTTTTATATCAATAATCATGTGGTTACTACTCATATATGTCGTTTATTTTGCAATAATGTCCAAATTATTGTACATTATCACACTTATTACAAGGCTACTTATCAAATAAGTAAATAAATGTGCATGAAATATTAGATTCAAATTTAAACAAGAGATATGAAACTAGCACATCTATAAATAAAATCAATTGATTTGGTCAATCATTATCAGTTGTTAACAGTTGTTATCAGTGTTATTTTTATATATATATATATATATATATATATATATATATATATATATATATATATATATATATATATATATATATATATA
>NW_015505968.1:378775-384283 GCF_001515645.1 Sinocyclocheilus grahami
TATATATATATATATATATATATTCTTTAAAGTAGTAGTACTTTTGTTTTGTGTTTTTATCATTTCTTTTAGTTTTTTTTTATTTCTATATATTTTTTATACATTTAGTTTCTGCTTTAGTTTTAGTTATTTTTTATCATATTATTAATTTAAAATGGAATGAAATGAAAAATGTTTCATTGACAACTAGCTCAAATGAAATACATTTTTTATATTTTATTTTATTTCAGTTAATCTTTATTTTATTTCAAATAATGAAGATTTTTTTAATAGTTTTTCAAATAAAACTTTTACTTTTAAGTCAAATTTGGCATTACAAAATACACTTTTTAGTACTTAAGTGTAAGTTTAAGAGTACTTAAGTGTGTCAAGAAACACTCAAGAAAGTGAACTTTAAGAACATATATTATCTACAAGCACAGTTTTTCTTTAAAATATATTTTTGAAGTACACATGCGCATTCAATGCAATTAGGTGCACTTCTCTTTGAAGGGTGTGTCTGTGTACCCGTTGTTGAAGGGTGCCCACAAACCCACACAGAACTTTATCAGTGTTGTTGTTGTAAATGATATGTGGAGCAGCTGCTGATGATCATCTGGTCGAGGTGTTTGTTGATGGAAAATCTTTACCGCAGGTACTACAGTCTCACAGGAGAGTAACTCATGTTTACATTCCTCGTTGTGTTGCATATCAGTGTGGCATGTAAAATTGCTGGTCCTTCCAGCAAGTCTCTTCACATCCCTAAAGCCCCACCAATTCAGAGACAGAAATGTTGTAAACATGTCTTCAAATGAGTGCTTAGTGAATTTAACTTGAATGTTGACGGAAGTGTGAGTATGACCCAGCTGTTTCATGGTGACCGTGATTTCACCAAGTACAACATGTTCCTGGATCAACATTCCAATTAACCAATCAGAATTGAGGGATAACTTTTCAGGAAATATCTGTTTTAGGCTTACGATCAGGGTTAGGTGCTTCTACGCCCTTGTTAATCAGCTATAATTTCACACTGATTTTAGGAATAAATTATGGGTAGGCTTAGGTTTAGGTTTTGGGGTAGGGATTGGGTTTAGTCTATATTTTTGGACAGTAATGTTGATCCAGGATCAACAAAAGATGTTGATCCAGGAACATGTCTTACTTGGCAAAATCACGGCTATCCCCATTGTAGATGAATGATACAATCCAATGATTTTTCACAGCAATGCTATAGAAGAACGATTCTGGGTTCCCCAAAGAACCTTTCAGTGAACCTTTCTTAAATGTGAGTCTAGAGAACCTATTAATTTAAAGAACCTTTTTCCACTATAAAGAACTTTTTCTGCAATGGAAAGCTTCTATAGATGTTAAAGTGGTCCTATTATGCTCTTTTACAAAGTCTTGATTTTGTTTTGGGGGTGTACTAGAACATGCTCTCGTGCTTGGTGGTTCGAAAAACACATTATTTTTCAAATAATTTACATTATTAAAATACCTTTCTACCCATCCTGGCACAAACGGCTCGATTATTTCCGGCTTTGATGAAGGTCCGCCTTCTGAAAAACAAAATGTGTTGTGATTGGTTAGCTGTCCCAGTGCGTTGTGATTGGTGAACAGCTTAGACGGTGTTTCAGTACTGCCCCGACCCTTGCTCCGTCTTTCAACAAAAGATTTTGGCGAATCCGGCACTGTACTCCCTCATGTTGTGGAAGCTGTCCTCAGTAAAATGCGCAGCACACAATAGCAAATTGGGGTTATAATGCTCAGGGACAGAGTTAAAAAATTAATTGCAACCACTGTTTTCTGACATCATCCACTTTCGGAAGGTTTTTCACGGAGGTGAAATAAACAGCGTTTCAGGCGGTCGCACACCGGACGAGAAGCGCAGCGTCGCGCCACATCTTTAAAATTCAAATACATTATTTTCTATGAGTTTGGCACACCGGCAGCGCTATTCGGCGTCTGTCTGCGGCGCCCAGCTACGTCATGTTGTACTTGTAAGAATTATTCTAGACATGCCGAAAATTTGAAGCTACAGCACAGCAGCCCTTCTTCGTTTTCTCTGATGCACTAACTCTGCAGCAGCACTTCTTCTTCGTTGTTCTATCCACAACCTCGCCCCTCCCCACCCCCCAACCATTCGAATTTCTGTAGGCGGGAATTATTTTTAATGATATTCTAATGGGCCGCTTTGTGATATCACAAAGCCCGGAAACCAACGCTGTAGTCCAAATGAGCCGTTCATTGTAGTTCTTGAAAAGGGATTTTTTAAAAACTAAATATCTCTCTTTGGAGTGGACTTTGAGATTTGTAACTTTCTAGATCTTTTTTACGCCCAAACATACACACTACACACTGACTAAAATTAAAAAAGTGAAAAAGCATAATAGTACCCCTTTAAAGCTTCTTCTTGGAACCATATGGCAATAAAGAATCTGCACTGATGCACTTATATAGGCCTTATATATGGTGACTCTAAACTGTTTAGACACTTTTCAGACACTTACTGTAGATCATATTAGAAAATATCATAGTTGATTGTCTTTGCATTAATAATCAAAATGACATCTACAGTTAAATTTCCTTTGCTTAATGTATTTTATTCAGCTGATGATTCTTAGTGGATTTATGAAGTCAGTTCAAGTTCAAGTCCTGTCAGAGGAACCACAGGTGTAGCGAATTACATTAACTATCAACATGATCAACTAACGTTTGACAACCACAAAGTTTCGCTGTTTGTCTTCCTTTTGAAAAGTATGCCCCCTGCTTAATCATTTAAAATCTGTTTTTGCTTAAAAAGGGTTTCAACATATCTTCTCATTTTCTTTTAAATAAATGCTTTTGCTTTATGCATAGCTTAAAACTGCCCAGAGGCTGTCAAGTTCCAAAAGTCTAAAAATGGTTATTGTACTTTTTTGTAATAGTCAGAGCTTCAAAGCCCCTGGTCACAGTTTACTTTCATTGTGTAGAAAAGATACATTAACACTGTGCTAAACGTCTTTTGTGTTTCATGGACGAAAGAATATCATGCAGGTTGGGAACAGCATGGGTGGCATCAGTTTTGTGTGGACAAAAATGCATGCTTTTTTTACCTCAACACACCTGCCTGGAAGTTTCGCCTTGTATAGCTGATTCAGTGTTTGATTGTGTTTAACTGGGTTGGAGCTAAACTCTGCAGGTCAGTGGCCCTCTAGGAGCAGGATTGGACACCCCTGCTCCAGTGTTTCCTTTTAGCATAAACTTTTAGATCAGGGGTGTCAAACTCAATTCCTGGAAGGCCGGAGCTCTGCAGAGTTTTGTTCCAACCCTGCTCCAACACACATACAATGTCGTTTTCAAATAAGCCTGAAGGACTTGATTAGTTGGATCAGGTGTGTTTAGTTAGGGTTGAATCTAAACTCTGCAGGGCTCCGGGCTCCAGGAATTGAGTTTGACACCCCTGATTCAAAAAGTTTTCAAGGACGTGAGTAACATACAATCAGTCAAGCCTGTCCAAATCTTTTACTGCTTATGTAAACTTGCCTATTTCTACTTTAGGTTCTAGTTTCACAAAGGTAAAAATATGAAATCTTTTCAAAGTTTAACAAATTCCTGCTCGCTTAAACTAAATGATGAACTATTAATTATGGTGGTGCTCAAGGAGGTGAGTCAGCCAGCAGCCCCAGATCTGGGCTATAAGCCAGGGAAAGAGGCCATGAGAAATAATCCACCCAACGTGCTCTTCCTGCTGGGGGCAGATGCAGACCGTGCTGATGAACGAGCAGCTGCCCTGGGACACCTTCATCATTTACTGGTGAAAGACACTTCACAAAATTGTTTGGATTCTAATGGGTTTATTAGGGAAAAGCTCCTCACAATGAGAGGTGTGGCAGAATTTTCCAGCAGCATATTCATCAGATTTGACTTCCTACAAAAATGTAAAATTCACACCATCAGGCTTTTAAGAAGGGCGTGTGTTAGGACTGTAAGCAACTACCCAGCACACTCTAGCATTCGTGATCTAGCATTTCCCAAACAAAAGCAATTTGTATGCCTTAGCAACCACACAGCAATGTACTGGCAACCACTAACAAGGGTCCAGTTTCATGCAATGAGTTTAGCAGACAAGCATGAATCTAGTTAGCATTCTAGCTGCTTAGAAACACGTCTCTCATCCTCTGAAGATTTAGTTGTTCAAACTGTGCCTCCATGTGCTGAAAAGTGCTTTCATTATTCTTAAAAAAAAAAAAAAAAAAAATGTGTTATTTCCCCAACTCTGCGCTCAGGATGCACAAATAAGAATTGAGAAGCACCCCTGCAAAGCTTAGCTCCAACTTGTCAGTTGGCAAACCCACTTGAGGTGCTGGGCTGTTTTTCTCAAAAGCATCGTAAGCTTGGCTGATCGTAGAGATCATTGGAGGCGATGGGTCTACTATCTACGATGCTTTTGGGAAACGTAGCCTGGAGTGTGTGTGGAGCATGACAAATTTTAATGACATACAACTAGAGAGGGAAGAAAAAACCTTTACAAAGTGAACTTAAATCCTGTTGCTTTCAGATCATTTATAATTGCATAATGTTTATACTGTGCCGAGGCATTCTTTAATATTGTCTTAAGTGTTACATGTTCAATATTCAAAAGACTTAATTCTTCTAATAGCTAGATTCAGTCATTCAGTGTGCACGCGTTTGTGTATTTCTCTCTGTTGCCCTCTAGCGTGTAAATGCAGGGTGGGCCCCTGATTCCCCCTAAAAATGTCCACAAAAGGATTTTTTTTTAAAGTTATGGATATTTTAACCACATATCAAATGACAATGATTAACTCGTTTGTCTTGTTAAGGTTCATTTCATGGTGAGCATTAGATACACAGTATCCAAAACACACTCAAGCAAATGAGTGCATATCTATCTATCTTGCTTTTTTCTTACATTGTTGTGGTGAAAATGACATTACAATTGGGTGTTGTAATGTTTTGAATAATGTTATAAAGCATTTCTCGTAATAAATATTGACTGCTTTACAGAGTATATTACTAGTTACTGTCTTTTGAAAGTAATTAGTTACATTACAATATTACTGTCTCTGAATTGTAATGCGTTACACTACTTTTGAGTTAATTTTGAGTTACTTTCAGCAAAATATCCACAGAAGTATTATAAAATGCCAAAATGTAGTTTATTGCTGCTCATTCTACATCCAGTGGAGGGTAATGTGGGAGGTCTATATAGCATAAAATATATGAAATCATATTTAGATACCGGTATGTAGGTCTACATTAATGTTACGTTGTAGTTGAGGTTAAAAAATATAAGCACAAATCGCATTATTACATTCATAAATAACACCGGTAAATAAAGGGAAATATGATCATGTACAAACAATAAACACAATACCTAGTATATAGGCTATTTTGAACGGTTTCAGAAGAAAACAAGAATGAAAAATAGAAGTTGCTAAACAAGCCCAAACGAATTAGGCTAATTCAATACGAAACTGAAAGCAAACGGCGTTCTCGCGCAGCCTACCTCTCTCATTCGGCATTAATCCA
>NW_015505968.1:390965-457526 GCF_001515645.1 Sinocyclocheilus grahami
GGGAGGTCTATATAGCATAAAATATATGAAATCATATTTAGATACCGGTATGTAGGTCTACATTAATGTTACGTTGTAGTTGAGGTTAAAAAATATAAGCACAAATCGCATTATTACATTCATAAATAACACCGGTAAATAAAGGGAAATATGATCATGTACAAACAATAAACACAATACCTAGTATATAGGCTATTTTGAACGGTTTCAGAAGAAAACAAGAATGAAAAATAGAAGTTGCTAAACAAGCCCAAACGAATTAGGCTAATTCAATACGAAACTGAAAGCAAACGGCGTTCTCGCGCAGCCTACCTCTCTCATTCGGCATTAATCCATTAAATGTGTCCATATTTGCGATGTATTTGAATGCTAAACTATTATTTATTATGTAAACCAGGCTTAATTAACGCACTTAAAAAACATCCTCCTCACATGAGCAAATGTGTGTTTGGCCCAAGCTCAGGATCGGCACGGATTGTACTACGCAGTAGGCTACGCACTATTTAAATTAACCAGTGTATCTATATGTTTGGTTGACTGTATTTTATTCTGATAATGAACAGGCTGCAACGTTTGCAATGCTGTAGGCCTATGTGTGTGCGTGAGGCGCCGGCGCGATCGAACAGCGAAAACAAACAACAAAAAAATACTCTGTTATTTTTGGTCATACAGATCATTCGAAACTGCAATGTGTTTACTTTATTTCTGTCATCTCGGTTTCCTTTCCGTGGACTTTCGTAGCGCGTCGCGCCACACAAATAGCCTATGAACCAAACTCAGCAGCATATAGCCTATCTCTGTCTTTTCCTTTCGTTTTGTTAATCTGTTAATTAGGCTATTTAAGTCAAATATTTTGCATATTCATTCATTTTATATATATAGGCTATGATTTAATAAAAACAGATTGCTATTTTTAGTTAAACTTCATTTTTGTTGCTTGTCTGTGCTCGTCCGCCGCCTTTTGTCTCTTCTCTGACCCCGCAGCTCTCTCCAATAGCTTACCGTTAGTGGCACCAGGTGTTTCCAGGTTTTACTCGTGCTATTTCTCTATGTTGAGAGTTTGGTGTCACACATATTGCTAAGCATTCTTATCCTTTTCTCCGATGTACTGAAAATAACAGGAGTGTGTCCATCTCACAAATGTAGAATCCGTCTCTGCAGTCATCTCAACCATCTAATTCCAGCAAGAGAAGATAGACAAACTACAAACGCAGAATATTTTCTCTGGTGCTGTTTTGCGGTGTTAGTAAATTCACCACTTAATTTGGAGTTAAAATATGTTGTTGTAACTTGCGTTACTGAGATTGTAATGAGTAATAATATTACCCGAATTTGATTAGTAATGCGTAATATTATTGCGTTACAGCAAAAAGTAATAGGCTACTACTGTAATATTATTACTTTTGTAATGCGTTACTCCACTGCTGCTTTATGACTACAAATAAATGTAGCAAAAACAAATGATGAAGGGCTGATGAAAAGATTCCAAGTCAGTTGTAATGTGTATATTATGTGACCTCCATGTAACAAAAAAGAAAAACCCGAAATCTGGGTAAAAATCAAACCCTGGGATGTACAAGTGCAGAGATTATGGGATGAAAAGTGAAACAGAGATTGAAACGTTCAGTTCATGTATTATAATTGAGTGAATAGATTGGATCGAAAATAGCATTGATTCATTACACCTAATAAACCGGGTTATGATGTTTCTAACTCTGATGGTGTTGCATGAAGGCTCACAACGGCATCTGAAGTATCCAGTGTGTGCAAAAGAGGCAACCACTAGAGCATTATTACCGGTATATTGTATTATATATATTATATTACATTTTTAATTTATTAAACATTTTTCAGTTTTCTTTTAAATTTTAATTTCTGTTTTTGTAATTTTTTGTGATTTTGTCATTATCATTATCATTGTCACGAATTCGGTCCATGGACTTCCGTTTATTCACCACCAGAGGTCACCCTTTCCATTACATTGACTCTTGCACTACACAAACTGTTGCATAGCACCCCGGACTACATATCCCATCATTCTTTGCACGATTTGCACACTGCCCTGATTGCACTCATTGCACACAGCTGTTTCTAATCACCTCACTCACTATATAACACCCACTCTAACCACCTTTCTCTGCTGAGTATTGTTTAGCCTGTACCCCTTTCCGAGTCTCCGTGTTTTCCTTGTTTTGCCTTGCCTGTTTTTGCGGTTTCTGATCTCTGCCTTTTTTCCTGGATTTCTCCCTCTCGTCTTGCCCCTGTGATTCTGACTGCCGATCGGTGACCTAAGCTAGCCCTAGGACTATTCTTGTGTTTTTGCCCGCCATATACCTGTTTGCCATTGTTCGACCCTGCCTGTTATACCACGTCTCTTTAAATAAAGCTTGCAGATGGATCCACACTTCTCGTCTCGTCAGCCCCGTTACAATCATTATTATTAATTCTGTTTGGCTTTTTTTATTTCTGTTTATAATTAAAGTTGTTTGGTTTTGGTAATTTTATTAATTTAACTGAAATTTATTACATTTTTGCTTAAGTTTTACTTTAAAAAAAAAAAAAATATATATATATATATATATTAAACGTATACTAAAATATAGATCTATATTTATAATATGTTATTTTATTTTCAGCTTTATCTCAATTACAGTAAATTATTTTAATTGTAGCCTAATGATTTTCGCTTTAGCTATCGATAATAACACTGCTAGATGGCTGGAGAAAAACACACCAGTAACATACATTGTTTAACAACAGTGAGAACTGTGTTGAAGACTCTTTCTATGTGGTCTTTTGTAGTTCATCAGCATGGTAGGATTGCTGTATGGTGTGTTGTAGTTGGTCATCAGCGTGGTATAATATGAAAAGCAAGTAATCATATGCTTTTATTGAACAAAAAGTTAAAATACGTAATGTAATAAAACAATATAATCATAACTTATGTATTATATCAGAGGGCGCCGACGGCCTGATGATTGTTTTTACATGTTACAGTGCGATCTAATCCTTTGTGTAATATTGACTAAACAACATTTAATTAAAAGGTTCACTTATTCTTTAATGTTTGGCCACTTTATGAATGCTACAGCCACTGTCGTTTCTTGAACAAGAACATGTAAACATGCAAACTCAGAGCGAGGGTTTAAACTTTTATTTCGAAGTCGCCATAAACAGTTGGCATATTTAAAAAGATAATGTTTTCGCCTGTGTTGGTGTAGATTTGTAAATGATTTACCTTATAAATCCGATAGAATGGTGCACATTGTTCCCAGATGAACATTATAAAAATACATTTTAAATAAATTAAATACATTTTAAAATATACTAAAATACAAAACCGTTATTTTAAATTGTAGTAATATTTTACAATGGATGTAGCAATGTACAATGTCCTTGATATATGTAACCTTGATATTTGATCATATATGCATGCATGTTTGCATAGGGCTAGACTGGTCTGAGGACAGTACAGATGATGAAGATACAGAGGAGCTTGTTCCTTTAATGCCTCAAGCCTGGAGACTTCAGGAAAGAAGCTCCCATCAAAGGTACGAAAATCACTCCTCACTTGCTCCTCACAACTTCTGAGATGCTAAATATATATGCCATTTGCAATAAAGTTCATGAGTATAGATCAAAATGTCTTAGACAAACAAGCTTGTTATTACCTAAACTGATTTATTTTGTTTGTGTATGTCAGCTCCTCCAATGAAAAGCCGCTTTCCAGGCGGGCACGTCTGGCGCAGCTATGTACATACCTGCAAGAGAGGTATAAACACTTGTGCCGACAGGACAGGGCAGCCACCCGTCACAGCAGATACCGATATGCCTTCCGGAAAGCTCTGCTCCATGCTGCAAGCAAAGACCCCGACTGCACTGCACAGCTCATTCAGAAACTCAGCAAGAGCCCACAGACCTCAACCTGGTGTGTTGAACATGGACTGTGTTTGACATGTTTACAGGGAGTGTGTGCATTTCAGGGGTGTTTGTGTGTATTTATTATATGTTTGTATAAACTTTTTTTTTATTTTCAGTTCAAGGTCTGCAGTACCACACAACTATGAAAGGACAATGTGTACAGGACCCACAAAGGGTCAAAGCTGCAGCAACATAGCTTTGCCATTTTCACGTCACTGTTTTCAACGTATCCTTTAACACATTCATGCTACAAGTAAAATGAACAGACATTAGTGGTGGCCTAGTGATGAAAGGATGAACAGTCGCCAAGTAAAGCCTACGTGCATTTGTCAAATGTCAGTGTGTTATGTTCTTGACAGCATGTTGACGTAGATATCCTGTTGAATCGCTCTCAGCAGCTGTTCTCCAGTTGCACGGCACGGTTCGCTGATGGACAGCAGTGCTCTGTTCCTGTGTTTGACATTACTCACCAGACACCTCTTTGTGACGAACATGCCAAGAAAATGGTGAGAAACCACACAGCTTATCTTGATCATCTTAAATGGGATGTGTTTACACAGTACAGAGTTGGTTGTAAGTTGTACGTAAATGTATGTGTGTGTGTGTGTGGCAGGATAATTTCCTGCGTGGGGATGGCAACAGACGCAGTCAGCAGCAGCGGCGCCCACGTAAGAAGACCAAGCCACCTGCACTGACGAAGAAACACAAAAAGAAGAGAAGACGAGGTCCGCGCAGACCGCAGAAGCCCATTCCTCCCGCTGTGCCACAGGGGAATTTGCTAATGCCCTCCCTGTCACTGCCCCCTCACCATACCCATGTCAGGTGCCTATCCTGCTTTCAAATGCATCCCAGTCTTGCTTCACAAATGTTTTGTTGTTGAATTTCGAAATGTCATTATACATCACAAATACCAGTGTTGTAGTCAAGACCAGCTCATTCAAGTCCAAGTCCAGGTCAAGACCCAAGTAGGTTAAGTTCAAGTCAACATTGAGACCGGAAGAGGTTCTGAATGATTCAGACCATGTTAATCAGGGGTACCCAGTCCTGTTGCTGTTCCTATACCTTCTTACAAAGTTCAGTGCTGATTCTGATCAATGACAACTGAACCAGCTAATTAAGATTTTCAGGAGCACTTGATAATTACGGAGAGGTGTGCTGGAACAGGGTAGGAACTGAACTCTGCAGGTAGGTAGATCTCCAGGAACAGGACAGGGCACCCCTGATTTACATGGTAAGTGTTCAAAATTCTGTCACGACAGCACTGAGTGGATCATATGCACTAGTTTCCACAGTGTTGTAGTAGAGTCTGAGAGTTCAGTCTCTAGTCTAGGTGCTGAGTTCATGACAAGGCCAAGACCATGTAATATTTTGAGACCAAGTCCAGTTTCAAATACTAACAAAACTGACAAATACATGCTGTATTGCCGGTGTTGTCGCAAGGATACTGTAACAGCCAATTGAGTAGGACATCTACTGTCATGAAAGAGCAACACTATCTTGATGAGGAAGTTAGTTAATGTAAGACAATCTGTCAGTATGTTGATAGCTAGCTACCTGAAATATAAGTCTTCCTGATAGCTAGCTACCTGAAATATAAGTCTTCCGGTTTAATGACAGACATGAAAGGAACTCAACTTCTTGAATACCGAGGTTTGTTATCACCACAGCAACAATGAAAGAGGATCTTTCCATTCATATGCATGTACTTCATAGGGTATGTTTCCGACTTTATTCAACTTACATCAAGCTTGCATTCACTCTGCCTGTTACTCTAGCAGGAGCCCATCAACCCCTGAACTCAATGCAGATGAGCTTCCTGACGATATCACGAATGAAATGCCTGACATTCCCAATGATCTTGAGCTGAATCAGGAGGATTTCTCTGATGTACTGCCCAGACTACCTGATGATCTTCAGGATTTCGACCTTTTTGAGGGTGCGTTCACATCAGATTATATGACAACAAAATATCTTAAAGACTCTAGGGTAGCCTCTTTTGACTTGGGCCAGCAGGCAATCATACAGACTAGCATTTGTCAATCACCACTCAAGTTTTCTTCATTAAATGTAAAATTCTACTTGTTGGTTGGTTTGCACTTTGTCTGAGTTGTCTTTGTGGATACAGGTAAGAATGGAGAGTTGTTGCCCACCACAGAGGAGGCTGAGGAGCTGGTCAGAGCCCTGCAGGCCATGGGGTCGTATCCCGATTCACTGGTGTGTTTGTCCTCAATGGGTGAACTGACCACAGCAGACGGGGTAGACCACCGAACCATGGCCGTGTTCTCGGGATCAGGGGTCACAGCGACTGGCATCGGAGACCTTCTGAACGGCCGAATGACTTCGGAGACTTTTCCCAGTCTAGACCTGGAAGGAAACCTCCTCCATGCCCCGACAGACCATCATTTCCCAACGTCCCCTTCTCCCCAGCCAACCCAGAGCAGTGCCACCGCACCCACTACAAGTCCCAATGGTGGGTTAACAGAACGAACGTTTTCCCGAGCTCCCAAACCGGACTCATCTCCACCTGGCAGTCATTACAGCAGCGAGCATGTGCCATCGCCCTACAAGGATCACATCTCACCCCCACATGGTGCCTCTTATCAAACCGACCCGCCTCTCTTGCTGGAGGTGCCTTTGAGTGGAGCACCAGGCCCTCCACGCACCTCCTGGAATAACCTCCCTCTCTCGCTCACAGACCCGGCACAGTTCGGTAACCTCCTCTCTGCTGAAACTCACCTGCTCTCCACCGCTCTGTCCACCCCACCCTCCATGTCCCACTCCACAATCCTGCAGCCCACCGCTGCTCTCTCCGCTCTACCCCAACCGGGCCTGACGCGCCTCACCTCACCCTCATCCTCGCCCTCTTCACGGGACCTTCTCACCCCCACCCAACCTAAACTACAGCTCCCACAGTTTAGTGCAGCCTTCGGCCACCAACTGGCTTCTCACAGTGGGATCCCCAAAGACCTGCAGCCCAGCCATAGCTCGACAGCACCACCTACAGGCTTTACAATCACTAGTGCCACTGCTGCCACTCCACCGTTCCCTCAGAGCAACTGAGTCTGGTTAGAGAGACCATCCCATCTCACATTATAGAGGGATAGTTCACGATGGTTCTTTTTTTACTAGTCACTCTCATGACTTTTCTTTTGTCAAGAAAGAAGTTCTGAACGATGTTCACTTTCTGCTCTTTAAAAAGAAAATAATGCAGTGAACAAGTGTTGTCAAGCTCCAAAAAAGCACTGCACATGTGTATCACAATCGGTTATGAATTGCGGAGTGTTTTGTGTCATGTCTTGACAGCTGCAAGATTTTGAGTGAGTAAAGGCCTGTTCACACCAAGATAAATGTTCAGTAAACATTTTTATATTTAGAAAACTTGCTGACCAATAATTTGCACTTTTGATCACAAAAAGTATTTGCTATTACATAAAACTAAACAGACAATTTTGCTAAGCGACTGACTAGCAGAGGAAGAATCCAGAACCAGCTTTCCTGTCTCTGGTCTAGTTTTTTTTGGTGTTAGTGAACACCCTCACATATACAAAAATGAAAAAAACATTTGACTTCCTTTCGTCACGGTGACACGTGGATGTCAGAAATGGAAAGTTGCACAGTGCTGACCTTGTGTACCGCTATACTTCTGTTTTTCAGTGTATCAAATCTGTGTGAACAGGCCTTTAATGACTTAAATTCCAATCTGTTCCTAACACATAGCTATCAATATGTCTTCAGAAGACTTGGAATATAGTGCACAAATCCTATGGACCTCTTTTAAGGTGCTATCAGTCTCCATTCACTTTAGTTGCATGAAGAAGAGCAGTCTGGACATTGTTGGAAACATCTCCTTTTATGTTCTTCAGAAGAAAGTATGGGTTTAAGGGTTTATATTTGGGTGAACTAACTCTTTAAGTCTCATCACCAACAGCCCTGTGTCTGACTGGCACAATAGATCAGCAGCAGATTTGAGTCTTTCTGTACACGGATCTCTGCTTGGTCTGTTAAAAGTGTC
Source organism: Sinocyclocheilus grahami (assembly GCF_001515645.1). Classification (NCBI taxonomy): domain Eukaryota; kingdom Metazoa; phylum Chordata; class Actinopteri; order Cypriniformes; family Cyprinidae; genus Sinocyclocheilus; species Sinocyclocheilus grahami. The sequence goes on from NW_015505968.1 coordinate 398,899, forward strand.
CATCCTCTGTTTGTTGTTGTAGTGATCCAAGAGTTATGTTCTGTCCACATTTGCCCCTTTTCCACCAAATGGTGCTAGTGCAGGAGCCGGTGCTCAGTTGGGTGATCCATGGAGCTGTCTCTTAGCCGACCCATTAATATTGACAGCCAAAACAATCTAACTGACAACATTACTACATTACTTGATCATGTGTCTTACAGTCTTAGTTTGTTCCAATTTAAATCACTTCCTTGCAGTCAGACAGGGACAGTAATGTTGCTGGAGAAGCTGTGCAGCATGATTAAAAATAGAAATGTCAACTGAGGTTGTGTGCAACATATTTTTACATTATTAAGGATAGGGCTGGGTTTTAACACAATTTTCACGATTCGATTCTCATTCACAAGCTTGCGATTCAATTCAATATCGATTATTTTGGATATATATCAGGTACAGTACATGCTAAATTTTCTCAAGGAAAAAAAATCTCTCAACTAATGCTGTAAAACATACATGAGAGTCAGTTGGTACTACATTACTATAATATTGAAGGTTAAAATTGACTGATTTGTTAAAATTACACTTTTTACACAAGTTATTTAAAATAATAGTTACAATTACATAATAATAATATTTCTACTTCAATTCGTTTTTTTTATATAAACATTATGGTGGCTGTCATAAAAACTTGATGGATTTATTTAAACATAAATTAAACATTGAAGAACAGTAAAAATTATAATGAATATGTTATATGGTGCATATATTTATAGGGTTGGGTACCGAAACCCGGTACCAATGTGGCACTGGTACCTATTGGCGCTTTTCCACTGCGTGGTAAGACTCGGCTCGGCACGGCTCAGTACGGCACGGTTCGGCTTGGCACAGTTTGCGTTTCCACTGCAGTTCAGTACCGCTTTAGAGTGGGCGGGATTATTCACATGTCGTTATATTTGTGCCGCCTCTACTACCACGACTCCTAAAATAAAAAAAAACGTTTTCATTCCGCGTCGCCGCATCAAGCTCTCACTGGATCCGCTCCTCTGCTATCAACGAGAGGAACGTCTGTTCTTCCACAACAGACAACAAAACTTTTTGGTTGTTAAAAAAAGTGCGCTCATTCAAAACAGTTGCGTTTGATCCTTCGCTGGCTGTGCTGATTTAAATCTAGCGGTTCTTTTGTGTTTGTGTCGCAAGTTCAGTGACTATTCTCTCCGGCCAATCCGTGATCAGCTGAGTTTACACGTCACGTTTTGGTAACTGTACAGTTCACTTGGAACCCCAACCGAGGTGGTACTAAAAAAAGTACCAGGTACTGTACCCAGTGGAAAACCCCCAAAAAGTGAACCGTACCGAGCCGTACCATGCAGTGGAAAAGCGCCATAAGTAACCGGTATGTACTAGAACCGAATAGGAATGCAGATTTCGGTGCCTCATTTCGGTGCCATGCCTGAGCGATCGATTGAAATATTTGTTCTCTGGTTCTCCGAAACGGACATAAGAAGCATCATCACTAACACCACACATGAAAAATAATTTCCCGACTGAGAAAATGCATGTGAACTCAAGTCGGAAAGCTCTAATAATACAAATCCAACACATCTTTGTAGTAACGAGAGTGTCCATGTTGTTTTCAGATTCCGACTTAAAAGCACAACTCGGGAAATGAGCATCCGAGGAGCTCTCATTATGCAGTAATTACTTTTGCTCTGATGGCTTCAGGTAGCCTTCCGTTAATTAAGCTAAACATGCTTAAATTAAAATGTTAACTTACCTTCGGATGTGTAGTCATGTTTATTTTGTGCTGAAACTGGTATTAATGTGGAGGAGATGATCAGTTCACGTGCGCCTTGCGCTTCAGCGTCTGTTGAATTGAGGCGCTACAGCGATCTGTCACTCCACATTAAACAGTGCCAAAACGACATTTATTGTATGATTACTGCAATAAAATTGGCAGAATTTGAAATCTGAGACTTTGTTTCATATTAAAAGTACCAAAGCACAATGCTTATTGCGATTTATTGGATCGGAAGTGCCCTTCAATGTTCCGTCCATTAACTGAAAACGGGCTAGACTAATTGATTCTTGGGATTTAAGAATCGATATCGTTCCGTAAAAATGAGAATCGATTAATTATCAATATTTTTTTACCCAGCCCTAATAAACGAGTCTTTTAACAAACAGTGTCTCTAATGTTACTAGTTCTTTGAGACCTGCGGGTTTAGGAGCTAAGGCACAAAACCACTTTTTTTTTTTCAGTGGAAACGTGCAAAATAGTGTCAGGCACCAGCACCGTGTCAGTGGACAAGGGGTGATGGTCTGTTGTACTAAGGCTAGTGAATCAAATTCTATCATATTACTTATTCCATTAGTAAGTATTCCTCAAATGGGAGTAGCAAGTTGTTGGTTGGCTTGTGTCCTGTAGAGTCCTTGTGATAGGAACCTGCTGGTGTGTGTTGGCTGGAGAAAGAGCAGGGCAAGTCTCTTGAGACAAAATAATGGGTCTCATTCATGAAAAACCTGGAGAATATAAGTGAAAATCATTTGAGAATCCATTCTTATGTAAATTATTACATTGAATTACTTCTAAAATCCAGTGAGAATTTACGTAAGAATAGTTTAGGAAAAGATTCAGTTCATTCTTACATAAACTGTTGCATTGAACGGTTACGTAAGCTGTCTCACACAATTGAATGATTTGTAAACCCGTTGCACTGAATTGGTTTAAAACCACTCGGATGATTGAGTTTGAATTATTCATAGAACCATTCTTGTATAAGCTGTGACATTGTATCGAATGCAACAGTTTACGTGAAAATGGTTTTCTGATGATTTACACGCATTAGTTCTGCTGGTGTTTGCATGAAAGAGATCTTTTGTGTGCCAGAATGATCACAGGCATACTGGAGCCATTTGGTCGTTACTTAATTTTGAGGCATCCTTAAGTGAATCTCAAGATTTGTCTGTAGTGACAAAACGTTGTTTGTTTTCTTGGTCATCACCCTTAAACTTCCTGTGGTCAGCTGCACTTTCACCTGCACTGTGTTCCACAGGTTCTAAATTACTTTTCAGTCATTCGTGCAAAAACCTGATACTTGTGAACAAGAATCGTCCTTGTTTATTCTCCCCATCAATGTTCATCAGTTGTGGCAGATGCCTTTTTGTTTCTCTAATGAGCTGAAATGCTGTGTGCAGTCCAAGTTGTTACTGTGTTACTACTGTGTGTCCTGTGCGAATGACAGCAGGTCCGCTGCACAGAGAAACCCCCTGACAAAAGTCGCTTGCACTCTGCGTTAAGATGGCTGACTGATTCCTATACTCACTGAATGTACTGTAGAACCGTTTTTAAAACTCATAGGATAATCTAGTCACCTTTTGTTATCGGTCTTTAATTTGTCTAAGGTATTTTTTTTGTATACAAAAGTTTACATTTTTATGTATATTTTTCTTGTGTAAAAATTATGTAATATGTGTATAAACATTGTATGTAATATCTGTATATAGAGTGACACATTTCGATCTTGTTTTTGGATGTAAGAATTAAAATTGTGTGAATTTGTTGGATTGTTACAGTTTTTTAGATCGGTATAGCTGTTACACGTTAATTTGCCTTATGGACAAGCTGGCTTTGAGCAGCAGGTTAAAAGACACAGGTGCTTCCTGAAAAGGGGGGGTAGCGGTGATCACTTGGAGTTGTATATTAGTCTGAATTGAACTTTAGCACAGATTTATAGTCCTGTAAACCCATACGCTCTTGTTACGTAACATTAAAATGCTGTTATCATCCAGGTGCAAACAGAAGTGCTGTAACTCAGGATCATTGGAGATACAGGAAGGACAACAAAAATTGTTTACATCTAAATGAAGCATATAATGGATTCTACACACAATGGGATTGAGGAACCATGTAAAGCTCAAGTGTGTTATTTTTTTGATGTTGAAACACTTCTGTTCTGGCTCATACAGAATCAACTGTAAGTCAATTGTAGGCTATCGGCAACATTGTCTCTGTTTGGGACTATCTGTTTGTCAACGAATTTGCAAAACCTATATATATTTTTTTTGCATATTTTCTCTTTTTTTTGCAATTCTGACTGCTAGTGATTTAGAAATTACACACTTCAGCTTTAAAATTCCATTTGTTTGTTGTACAATAATTAATATAAATGAGTTAAATGTTCCTATTGAAAAAAATAAAATAAAGAAAAACATGAGCATGTTAGCACGTTGCTAAGATAATGATACAATAAGCAAGAAAATCGATTTAAAAAGAAAAGAAACACTAAGCCAAGACCAGCCACAGCATAGAAATAAGCTTAGTACAGGTACTGAGCAAAGAAAAATTACATTTGAAGGGAATACAAAAATAGTATAGTCGTTTTTTTTTTTTTTTTATTAAAAGATCAAAACTTAAATCTTAAAGTTGAAAATAACTTTTAACATATTAAGAAAATTCAGATTAACAGTCTTTTCCTTCCATGAATTACTAGAACATTTTAAAGTTGTCAAATGGTTCCATGGGGTCCTTAAATTCAGTTCACATTCTACACTTATGTAGAGACAGCAAGCACATGAGATTGTAAATGAAAATTACAATCCCACCTTAATAAAACGAAAGAAAATACAGGCACAGAAAGAGTCTTCATGCAGAAGCACAGAGTCAGTCAGTGTTGAGACGAAAACCTGTGAGGCAGAAAACACACATCAGACTCTCACCAACTCACACATGATGGCCAGTGCAGGTGGGGAGCTGTGAATACCTCTTTAACCTCTGAACAACTCTCGTCACCATAGAGTCAGTGATCCCGGGACATGTCTCTTCAGCCAGGAGCATGGCCTGCTTCAGCTCCTCTAACACCGCCGGCTTATAAACACCTTGCTTCTGTTTCAGCTGACAGAAAAACAAACACATATCCATCCTGTGATTGACACTTTGGATACATAAAGCAGTTAGTTCAGTATGCACTGATATTCATTTACCTGATCATTTGCAAACTGCTAAGCTCAACTCTAGATAAACATCAGTACATGCACATAATACACAAGTTGAAAGGTTCATCAGAATCAAATTCTTACCTCTGCAAACAGTGGTGATATAATAGAGGACTTGGACTCTTTGCTCTTGGATGGAGGCTTCTTTGTGCTGTCTGGAACCTAAACAATGAGCAGGCAGATGTGAAAGTATGATGTATACATGTCTGAATATCACTACATGAGTTAAAATCTGTGCTCAAATGCAGCAAACTTTCTTAACAAATTTTTCTTAATTTTTGCTCAATGATTTTTAATCAGGTGGTGTTTTGAGGATTTTTAGTGGATGTCTGAAGTCAGTTCTATTCCGATTCACAAGGTGTCCTAACCGCAGGTGTAAACAAATACTTTAACTATCAACATGATATTCCCAGTGGCTACTGGACTCCACCAGGGAAGTCCCTTGCCCCTGGTCCTCTTTGTGATATCCATGGACAGGATCTCAAAGCACAGCTGGGGGATGGAGGGTGTCCAGTTTGGAGGGTCTTAGTGTGGCATCGCTGATATTTGCAGATGATGTTACCCGATGGCCTTGTTGGGCTGTGGCCTGTGACGCAGCACTTACTGGGGCAGTTTGCAACCAAGTATGAAGCAGTGGGGATGAGGGTCAGCACCTCCAAATCTGAGGCTGTGGTTCTGGAAAAAGGTGGATTTCCCACATCGGGTATGGAGTGATTTGCTCCCGAGGACAGGTCAGAGCATGAGATCGGCAGGCGGCAGTAATGCAGTTGTTGTACCAGAAAGAATGAGATTGCAGGTGCAAGGGGCTAAAATGAGTTTTCTCTGCAGGGTGTCTGGGCTAACCATCTTCTGGGAAGATGCCAAGAAGCTCCGACATCCCAGAGACATTTGTAGTAGAGATACGACTCCTCCAAAAGCCAGTTGATGTGTTAGGATGCCTCCCAGACACCTCCCAAATTAAGGTGTTCCAGGCACGTCTGATTCCAGGGGAGACCTCCATACTTGGAAGGCCTGGAAATACCTTGGGATCCCCCAGGAGCTATGGAAGGAAAAGGATATATTGGTAGCCCTACTTAAACCCCTTTCACACTGCATGTTGGTCCTGGAAAATTGCCGGAGTGCCTTCTGTGTGAACGCAAACACGTCCCGGGATTGATTCTGGGATCGATCCCAGGTTGGAGACCTAGTAACATTGCCGGGATCAGTCCCGGAAGGAGCCCTGTGTGCACAAAAGCCAGAACCAATGCCGTAAAGTGTTTGTCGTAGTGATGACGCATGTTATTGTGCGACTGTTTTACCAGGTGTGTAAGGCAGATCAACGTTCGCGACAAAAAAATATGTGCAAACTGGTATGAAGCAGAGATCATGGAGCTCCTCACTATCCGCACTGAAGCTGAGATCATTCACCAGCTTAGTGGAACGGTACGCGTCACATTACATGTCACATTGTAATGTCACGTGTCTTTACGTGATCTTTATGGGATGTTGTGAACGCACACACAGATTCCTGAAAATGATCGATCGACAAATCATGGAACACATTATCTGTGTATTTTCCGTAATCTCTGTGTGAAAGGGGCTTTTAGTCTGCTGCTACTGTGACCTGGTCCTGGATAAGCAGCAAGAGAATAGATGGATGTAAGGATGATCCACTAACTAAAAAACAATCTTTTTTTATCATTCTAAACCCAACAGATATCTTTTGGCTGTCTTTCGAATAAAATCACCTGCTTTAATATGTTTTTCTATTTGCATATCTGATTCCTCACCTCTTTGTGTAGTTCTTCATTTTTTATGACTCCATTCTGTTTGACTGTGGGCCTATTTCCTATGACAGTGCCGAAGATCCAGTCATCATCCACAGACTCTCCAGATGCTTCACCGTTATCTCTGAAGACATGTACACACATTTTCTCAGTGAATAAATGATTTAAATATTAATATAACTAAATGTGCCAATGTTTGTTTTGTGCTTACGATTCTGAATCGGAGCTGGACTCATCAAGGGCCTGTTTTGCTTTCCATCTCTTGTACTTGTCGATAAGATCCATCAGGAATGATGTCTTCTTGGCATATCGAGTGATAAATTTGTGTTTCAAAAGCTGTTTAGCTGTTGGCCTCTGGCAGAGACAATGCAAACATTATGTATTTTGATTATACATATCTATACATTGGGGTGGACAGCTCTGGCCCCCAAAAGCCATTCGAGTGTCAAAGTAGTCCACCCCTGCTATACATGCAGAAATCCTATTTAAAAAAAAACACAATTTTACAGAGTTACTAAAATCCAGCTTGGCAGGCCACTGCCCTGCAGACTTTAGCTACAACCCTAATCAAAGACACCTGAGCATAGCTATTCAAGATCTTCTGAGTTACTAGAACATTACAGGCAGGTGAATTTGTTTAGGGTTTGACCTCCAGGGCTGGATTTAAGAAACCCTGCTATATCAGGTGTGTCCAATTCTGCTGTTGGAGGGTCACCTTCCAGCAGAATTTAGCTCCAGGCCTAATTAAACACACCTGGAACCAGCTAATCCCTGAAATTTTCCAGGCAACACTTACAAAGTTGGGGTCTTTATTGAGACAGGCATCCACAAACTCTTTGAGAACTTTGTTGTTGCTTCCCTCTAGTGTGGGTGAGTTTTCCTTAGGGATGAGAAATAACACCTTCATGGGGTGAAGATCAGAGTGGGGCGGCTCTCCTTTTGCTAGCTCAATTACAGTTATGCCCAATGACCAGATATCTGCCTGCAAAACACACACACACACACACACACACACCTGAGGGACCTATTCTACATTTGCTAAAATGTGCAATGTGCAGCTAAAATGTGTGAAAACAAATGTCATTGTTCTTGTTGAGAACTGATGATATACAACAGACTCTGGATAATAACTTTAAATGGACCAAGGTGTTTTCTAAAGACCAATAGGCCTATACAAAGACATACAATTTATGGAAATAGAGTGGCTAAATCAAGGCTAGCTAACACTCCTCCTGGAAACTTGCTCTTTTGCAGTGTTTAGCGTCAGCCCCAACTAATCAAGGTGTTAATGATTACTAGAAAATAACAGTCAGATGTGTTGGAGCAGGGCTGGCTACCCTGGGTCTAAATACTAACCCATACCAGGCTATGATTAAAACTGAACGGTGAACGGATCTGACCTTTGAGTCATACTCTGACTGTTTTATGACCTCTGGTGCCATCCAGAATGGAGTGCCCACAAACGTGTTCCTCTTGATCTGTGTGTCTGAGAGCTGCCCGGCCACACCAAAATCAGCTAGCTTCACATGACCCTTCTCTGACAACAGGATGTTAGCAGCTAGAGAAACATATAAACACACATCAGCCATGTTGATTTGAGTTTTAGGAAGAGAAGTGCCATCTTGAAATGCTGGAGATAATTTATAGATTTCAATGGTAGAAAACTGTGTAGGTAATGCATCATTTTTCACAGGTACCTTTAATATCTCTGTGAATTTTCTTTTTGGAGTGAAGGTAATCCAGACCCTTCAGGATCTCTCTGAGGACGGTGGCAATATGGGACTCGTCAAGAGCTCCAGGTCCCAGCTGTAGATCAAAGAACAGACTTGTTAGGGGACCGTAAAAAAACGTGTAGGACTCTAAACCTCTGGAAAAACACAACTATAATTATATAGTACGTGACTATAACTACACAAATTCCTCATTTTGTATTGTAACAAGATCACCACGTCACTCCAGGGGCTCCAGGACAGGTTTGAGAAGCACTGGTCTAAATGATTTGTAGTACTCCTAGAGCAGGGTTGCTCATTCCTTTTTCTGCAGATTTCAACTCTGCTCCAACACATCTGTTTGTAGTTATTAAGATCTTAAATAACGGGCTCATGATTAGGGATTTTGATTAGGGTTGTAGCTAAAGGTACATCTACAGGAACAGGACTGAGCACACATGCCCTAGAAATGTGTAATTGTAATGACGACAACCAAAATGTATAATTAACATTTACATTGTTTAACAGCAACTTGCAGAAATATGCCATTTTTGTGGCTTTTCTTTTACAACCAGAAATATAGACTGTATTGGTCAATAAAATTAAGGAAATTAAAATTCTTACCAAATCCAGAGCAGAACCCCCTCCTAAATATTCCATGATGATCCACAGTTTTGTGTCCTGCAAGAGATGCCCAGTCATATAAGACCTGTTTGAATTGGCGTATTACAGGTCACTATTGTACTGACAATAAGTTTACTTGGAAAACAATACTCCGATTTTAATACGATTAAGACAATACTCTTATTAAGAATCTACCATGTAAACAGAGATTTTTGATTACCTTAATCCGGCTAAAGTCATAATCGAAGTAAACACTAATCGAATTAAGACATGTGGAGTATTCCTATTTTAGTAACATTATTGAAGTGCAGTAAAGACATGTACACACCTTAATCACATTATTACCGTCGTGTAGAACTTTTCGCCGCATTTTGCGACAGGATAGACACACGGCAGTGGTCAACCGTTTGACGGCAAACAAAAGATGCATGTATAGCATGACAAATAATTAACTGCACTTGAAGTTTTCAGTAAATTAAAAATGAAACACCCAAAACTGTATATGGAATCATAACGAAGACGAACTATATGTTTATATGTGAAATTCTGGATGGGACGTCAGATGGTGTCGCGTGGGGACGTAATGACGTGCGCCATTAATCGATCTATTTACTATAACATGTAAAATGGGAACATGAAAGGAATATTCTAAAAGCAACTCATGTAAACACCTTAATCGTAATATTGGCTTATTCAGAATAAGGTAAATAATTAGATTACTGATGTCCATGTAATTGTGACATGGATCTGATAAACTCAGGTACGACATGCATGCAGACTGTACGATGATGACACCTATTGACTCGTAAGCTACGTAAGTTCTCTTTCTAACATTCGTTCGGTATCTCACTATGGGAACGCTTCAGGCATGACCGATCACGGAAGCACCAATCACACCACGTCTGCCAACTATGGCAGACCAATTGCAGCAGCGATCAGGGAGTCCCGCCTCCCTGTATATAAACCGCAGCTACCTGCTGTTTCGTCATTCTCGCTCTCTTCCCCTCAGCAGACTTCGGGAATTATTTGCTTAACAGTTTACAGACGGAGCCACGAGGTAACGTCCCAAACGCAATATATTCCTAACGTTTGTTGAGCGACTTCACTTAGTGTGAGATAACTAATGCGTCAGGGTGAGTTTTCTGTTCTAAGTTTTCAATTTATTTTCCAAGTCTTTGGGGGCACTCATCGCACACCAAAAGAAGAGGCAAAGGGAGAGCTCTCTATCGCAGCACAGCTCTGTACTAGTTGTCACGTTGTGGTGGGCTTACCGTACGAAGAGAGTGCAGGCCCCGGAGGAAAAGGTCTTCCTCCACATCCTCTGCATCTCCTGTTTGGGGTCTAAACACTCTCAGGCAACTCTGTCCAACCCCGAGGCCTGTCCTCACTGCACGAAGTTCTCAGCTAAAACCCGAAAGCGGAGACTCTGCGTAGCAGTAGCTGGAAAGTCAGACCCATGCCTCTCTGCTCAACCCAGAGAGGAACCGATGGATTGTCCTCAGGCCATCCCAACCGGCAGGTCAGGGGACTGAAAGAGATTTGTATGATGGAAAGAGACTTCCGTCACGTCTCCCTACAGTGAGGCAGTTTATTCCACCCATCCCGGCATGTGTGGCTGAAATGAAGAGGTTTTGGGACAAGCCTTTTTCCCACCGTGTGCCCCGTCAAGGGTTTCTCAAGGCTGGATGTTCAGGGAATGGAGGATTTGGGGATGGCTGAACCTCCCCCGGTCGAATCTTCGGTGGCTAATCATTTGCACCCAAGTTGGAGGCTGCGCTCTCTGCAACCGGAGCCTCGCTGCCAGGGAAAACAGAATGCTTCGCCGTCTCTGTTTTTCAAAAGATCTATAAATCATCTGCACTGGCTGTTCGTGCTTTGAACGTGACGTCCCTCTTTACTGCCTATCAAGCAGAGTTATTTGAGGAGATGGGGCGTCAGCTGGACTCCGGATCTGCGGTCAGAGTATGGGCTTAGCGGTTGTGGGAGAGAGATCACTATGGCTGGGTTTGTCAGGCGTCTCTGACAAAGAGAAGGTCGAGTTTTTGGATGCCCCTATTGATCCAAAGGCCATGTTTGGGGCGACGGTAACAGCGATGCTGAAAAAAGAGGGAGAGGCATTCAAGGTTTGTCTCCCCAGAAGACCGGCAGCTCGGTCTCATCACCCGAGCCGACCGAACTTCAAACCTTCAGGGAGAGGGGGTCATTCTGACTATCAACCTTCCCGTCCGGCTCCACCGCAACAGCTGGGAAACGCGGGCCCTCAGTCTAAGCCCGGGTTCGTGAGACCAAAACAGTCTTTCGAAGCCGCAGCAGCAAAACACCAGTTGGCAATCCCTCAGGGAAACAAAAAGAGGCGGTCGACCTGAGATGTCAGCTTGGCATAAGGAAGGGTTTGGAGACAGCACTCAGGGTTTCTCTCTCCCATCCCTTCAGAAGGATTCCATTCTCCCTCCCGCAGGGAAAAGGAGAAGGAATTTAGATGTGAAATGGGCTTGTGTGGTCAGTTCAAAGTCCAATGTGTGCAGGGAAATGGCCCATGTTCCTCTGGTGCCCCACAAAGAATTGTCTCTCCCTCCACCTACGAGGTTTGTTCTGAGGGAGGAAGGACAAAAGTTCATAAGCATCCCATCAAAAATAAAGTTTTCTCTGACGCATCCAGACCAAGGGCTGAAGGCGCAGAGTGGGATAAAGATAAAGAAAGACCACAAAAAATTAAAACAATCACAAAAAAAGACGAATCTAACTCCTTCACTGAAGCGGTATTCCCCTCCTTCACCACTAGAGTGTGCTGCAACACCGCTAGTGAGCAAAGACGAGAAGGGCCCACTCACAGCTCAGGCGGTGAACTGGCGTTCATGTGCAGTCCATCCCTGGGTTTTAACCATGATAGACAGGGGATACAGGCTCAATTCGCTGTAAGACCTCCTGTGTTCAATGGGGTGGTAATCTCAGTGGCCCAAGGGGAAGCAGCTCAGGTTTTAGAGGAAGAAATATCCTCATTAATGAGAAAAGGAGTGATAAGAGTGATTCCAACGAGAGAAAGCCACATAGGTTTTTACTCCCAGTATTTTGTGATTCCAAAAAGAGGGGGAGGTCTCTGTCCCATCTTGGATTTACGGGTCCTCAACAAACACCTCAGAAAATACGAATTCAAAATGCTGTCGCTCAGAATGTTGTGTCAGAGTATTCGTCAGGGAGATTTGTTCACCTCAGTGGACCTCCAGGATGCATATTTTCACATAGATATTTTTCCTGCTCAAAGGAAATATCTGAGGTTCGCTTATCTGAGCACAGCATACGAGTATACGAAAATACCCTTTGGCCTTGGTTTGGCCCCCAGGGTCTTCAGCAAATGTGTGGAAGCGGCTCTGACGCCGTTAAGGAACGGAGGGGTCAGAGTTTCATCATATCTGGATGACCTGCTCATGTGCGCGCCGTCCCGGCAAGCAGAGAGTGATATGTACACACTAGTGACGCATCTGGAGAGATTAGGTTTCAAGATAAACCAGACGAAGAGTTGTCTAATTGCTGCACAGGAAATAGTCTACTTGGGTCTCTGGTTGAATGTTTCGTGCTTTCCTATCAGAGGATTGCATCAAGACATTTCACACCTTTTCCAACGAGGGAGCCTAGTCTCTTTCAGAATGTGTCTTCGGCTACTGGGTCTGATGGCCTTGACAGTGTCAGTGGTTCCCCTGGGACTGCTGAGAATGAGGGATTTTCAGATCTGGAAAGCGTCACAGGGCATTCGCCCCAAGAGCCGTCTCAGCCGCAGAGTGCGCGTCTCACCAGAATGCATGAGCGCTCTTCTTCATTGGAGAGCCCCGTCTTTTCTCAGGACAGGATGCCCTCTTGGTCCGGTTATGTTAAGGAAAGTGGTGACGACAGATGCATCTCTCACTGGCTGGGGGGCGGTGTTCGAGGGCAGAACAGTGAGAGGAGTTTGGTCTCCCGCACTGAGAGAGAAGCACATACATTTTCTAGAATTACTAACAGTATTACTAGCTCTGAGACATTTTGTGCATTTTCTCAAGAATCATCATGTATTGGTCAGGACGGACAACACAACGGTGATAGCCTACATAAATCGGCAGAGAGGAGTTAGTTTTCACAAGCTTCACTTGTTAGCGAAAGAACTGATTATGTGGAGCAGCAGGACCCTCCTGTCGTTACGTGTGACAAATGTTCCAGGAATAATGAATAGGGGAGCGGATTTACTGTCCAGAGGGAATCCTCTGTATGGGGAGTGGAGACTCCACCCCCAAGTGATCTTCATGGTGTGGCAGAGGTTCGGCTGGGCCGCCGTAGATCTCTTCGCATCACGAGAATATGCACAATGTCCCCTCTTCTTCTCTCTGGCCAGCGACGTTGCACCGTTGGGTGTGGATGCTCTAGCCCATGAGTGGCCAGACGTGTTACTGTATGCGTTTCCTCCGTTGAGCCTGATCGAGCCGACATTACGGCGGGTTCAGCAATGCAAACATGTAATGATTCTGATCTCGCCATACTGGCCGGGGAGACTGTGGGTGGTGGAGATTGCCCAACTGCTCTACGACCAAAAGTGAAAGAGACAATTCAGAACGCGAGGGCTGCCTCGACACGTTCTTTATATAATCTCAAATGGAAGGCGTTAGAGGGATGGTGCGCAGATAGAAACATTGTTCCTTTCTTGTGCTCAGTTTCAGATGTGCTGTGCTTCATACAGGACCTTCTAGATAAGGGCAGAGCCTTCTCTACAGTTAAGGTTTATCTGTCCGCTATCTCGACATGTCATGTTGGTCTTAACGCGGGTACGATCGGCCAACACCCTCTCGTCTGTCGATTTATGAGAAGGGCACGTAGGCTACACCTAGTATCGAAGCCGCTGGTCCCGCCTTGGGAGCTGTCCGTAGTTCTGAATGCACTCTCAAAAGCCCCTTTTGAACCCATTGATAGCATTGCCTTGAAGCTGCTCGCTTCTAAGACGGCTCTGTTACTTGCACTCACTACAGCAAAAAGGGTGAGTGAGCTACATGCTTTATCAGTTCACTCCTCATGTATGATGTTCACTCCGGGGTGTTGAAAAGTAACTTTTAGACCTAACCCGGCATTTGTGCCTAAGGTTTTTGATCACGCTGGGGCAGTTCAATCAGTGGACCTGCTAGCTTTTCATCCACCACCTTTTTCATCCCCAGAGGAGGAGAGGTTACACAGTTTATGTCTGGTTCGTGCTCTGTATATGTATGTTCAGAGAACCTGCACGCTTCGTAAGAGCAATCAGCTATTTGTCTCGTGGGCTGACTCTTACAAAGGAAAACCCATCTCCCGTCAACGCCTTTCCCACTGGGTGGTGGAGGCTATCGTGTTATGTTACAACAATGCGAATATAGAGGCCCCAATAGGATTACTAGCACATTCTACTAGAGGTATGGCTACATCCTGGGCTCTATTTAGAGGCATTTCTATTCAAGAAATTCGCCTGGCAGCCAGCTGGTCTTCTCCGCACACATTTGCTCGTTTCTATAGACTGGATGTGACAGAATCCTCTCTGGCCCACTCAGTCATGGGAGTGAGTAGTCAGGGTGAATAATGCAGGTCATTAAGGGGCTAATTCCTCGTATTATTCTGTTTCCACCTCCATTGGGAGTATGATTCAGATATTAACCTACTCTTTCTTAGTCTGCTTCGTCAGCATATCAGCAATACGGGAGTTGTCTATATCCCATAGTGAGGTACCGAACGAATGTTAGAAAGAGAACATTAGGTTACTGACGTTAACCCTGGTTCTCTGATAACATGAAGTGAGGTATCTCACAAACATTGCCCTCCTTGCCTTTACTGCATGGAGAAGAGATATGCGGAGAATGACGAAACGGCAGGTAGCTGCGGTTTATATACAGGGAGGCAGGACTCCCTGATCGCTGCAGTGATTGGTCTGCCATAGTTGGCAGACGTGGTGTTATTGGTGCTTCCGCGATCAGTCATGCCTGAGGCCTTCCCATAGTGAGATACCTCACTTCATGTTATCAGAGAACCGGGTTACGTCAGTAACCTAACGTTACTATAGAAGAATAAAACGTCATCAGTCATCATCGCTAGTGGTAAACAAAAAGAGCATGATGAATCACAGTTTGGCAGTTGCAGTTTTTATGTGTGCTGAAACAAGTGGAAGCGGAGGTAGAGGAAGGGAAAAGAGCTTGAGGTAAGCAGTTTTATGTTTTAGCGTCATGTCGCGTTGATTTCATGTCACATTTTTTTGGCTGGTCAGTAAATGTGGGTCGTAGCAGTAAACTCACACTGCGATGATCATGCTGAATTTCTGACACTGTCAGAAAATGATTGTAGGCTATCTATGGTCGCAAGACCATGATAACGGTCGAAACGATTATTTCACGATGCCAATCTTTTGTCTGGGACAGCCGAAAATCGTGCAGTGTGTCTCAGGCTTTACTAGGGTTGGAGTTGAACTCTGCAAGATGGTAGGCCTTCAGGAGCAGGGTTAGCTACCCCTGTTGTAAAGGGTATCAGATCACAAAAGCAAATGGACCACTAACATATGGGACTTTCTCACAACCCTAGCCAACCCTCTTTAAGAGCTCTCCAGGCATTTTATGGTGAAAGGTGCATATTTAGATACATTTTAATCCTCAAAAGGCCTATTCACATTAAGGTATTTACACTTGGTCACTTACGGTGTATTTACTGATTGGATAACTATCCAATCATAAAAAGACTATTGCAAAAGTCCTCCAAAACACACTCAAGACTTAAACCACCACAGGAGAGATTAGGCCAAGTATAAGTGCATCTTATTGTTTAAGCCACGTATATAAACTCTACTTCTAAAAAAGAAAACATTATCAGCATACAAAAGTTTGGACCCCTGATATCTCCAAATATCATATAGCTTACAGTTTAAATCCAAGCTGCCTGACACACATTAAACCGCTTCAGGGAAGTGATGCAAAGTCCTCACCTTCAGATAAGAACCATAGTATTTAGTGATGAAGGGGCTGTCACACTGGCTGAGGACTGTAATCTCCTGTTGGATGTCTTCCACCTCATCTTCAGCCTCCTCCAGGTCAATGATCTTTATAGCAACCACCTGTTGCGTGCGATTGTCAATGCCTTTAAAGACCTCTCCGAACGATCCCTTCCCAATCCTATCAAGCTTGGTGAACAGCTTCTCCGGGTCAACTTTTAAATTCTATAAAAGAAAGGGAAAAAATAATGAGAAGTATTGCAGTTAGTTGAAGTTTGAAAACATTCAAGCGATTTATGGAATTAAAAATGCTGAACTTTTCAAGGGACAGGAAAATTGTGTATTATAAATTGTAACGTTGCGTTTTTTTGTTCTTTGCGGAAGCTTTGCATTTGAAAAACAATATTTAGTGTCTAATTATTTACTTATGTGGCAAATAGCTGTGTAATAAGTAGGATAATGTGCATCCAGCTGGTTGTTATCACATAATAAATCCCTTTGAGTTGGGGTCATGATCAGCCTCTTGGGCTGCGTTCCACTCCCCTTTTAGGGGGAAACTTCCCTAAGCACTTCCCCTCGGGGGAATCACCGCTGCCATTTTGAAGTGCGTTCCACTTCGTGAAGTGGACGATGGAAGTTTATATGGACAGACCCTCGACCCCTCGATTTTGACCGAGGGAGCGAGTCTGCTTCATATGCACACTTCAGGCCGCTCCATAGACCACAATGCAACACGATTGTGACGTCATCGCAGACCGCGTTTAATTTATCCCCACCCCAAACAACTCTATAATATATAAATTATTTTTTTTACATTTATAACTGCACCAAACAAATTCATAAGGGAAAAAATTTAAACAATAAACCAACTCCATAGCTGATTCTAAGTGATCAAGGGCTTAGGACGTTCCAGTTCAGCCCATTCCAAGGGTTCCGCCAGAAGTGGGCACTCATGCAACGTAATCAATGACGTACATCCGAGTAAACGAGACGGAGGGAAGTTTGTGAGTGAAGGGCATAAAAAACGGACTGGAACGCAACCTTGGGGTTTATTAATAACCGGCTGGATGTAGATAACCTAGCAATGCTAGTCAGTTTAACTGGCTTCACTTGAGCACAAGGTCTCATCTGCACATACACCCTATGCCCATCTCTAGAAATACACCTGATAAAGAATTAATTGGTACAGTGGGGCAAAAAAGTATTTAGTCAGCCACCAATTGTGCAAGTTCTCCCATTTTGTCTGTGTTTTAATGGCTGTTTGAAGGATTCTGAAAACATCTATTAGATATTGAGATATGCACTATAGGTTTATACAAAGGTTTAACATGAGGTTTACAGTTACCAGATGTTTGTGAAATCAGAATAAATCACAATGTCATCAAAGTACGGCGTAGCAATTCTCACAAGTTACTGAAATACCTTAACTAGAGTTTCATTTTTGAGGCTCCAGTGATCAAATGTTTCAGAAACTTTCACCTAACCTGATATTCTCTTTCATATGCTTACATATCCTTGCCAATGGACACAGCAGATGCTAAGTTGTGGGCAGTGGCCTAATGGTTAGAGAGTCTGGCTTTGAGTTTGAGTCTCAGTACTACTCACTGCTGTGTGTGTGCACTTGGATGGGTTAAATAAAGAGCACGAAATTAAAGAACCCAAATTCTGAGCATGGGTTACCATACTTGGCCTCACGTCATGGCACTCATTCACTCAAGTTAATGTTTTGACAATAAGGAACTTTCAACACAAAGCAATGACAAGCACATTATGACTATAAATGTTAAAGCAGCTTTTTCTGAATCAGAACAGATACACAGCTAATCTAATCTCTCACACGTCATTTACAATAATCACAGTCACAGCCTTTCCACTAATGGTGGCACTTTGGTCTTCAGATGTTATGTGATCCTGGAGGATCACATAACATCTGGAGGGCCTCTTGGGTGGTACTGAAATTATACCGAAATTACAAAGTTTTACAGTGGCAAAACTCAATGAAATTAATTTACTTATAGAACATTTCTGCTGGTAAAGCAATTTTTCAATGCCATTTTTCACAAATAGTAACTTCACACACTTGCTTTTCAAATATTCCCCATTTGTCTGACACCAGGACCATGCTGTCAACAAACAACAATAACCAGAAAACTCTCATTCACACACAAACACACAGTACCTTAGTTCCTATAGTGTCCATGACTATGGCTGCTGCTTCCTGAATATGCTGTTCACACTCATGTGTTAGTCAGTCCATCAGGACTCTTTATCATGTGGGTGTAACGGGGCGGTGACACAGCCACTCTCTACCACAGTAACAGGTTCAAAGAGCAGACTGCCTCTTCTAATGTTTATGAATACAGGCTAAACACAATTAGTTCCACAAAACTGAACAACAAAGAACATGATTTAAAAACCATGGGAAAGATGAGTGATGAAAAATATATATTTACGTCATGAGTATCACTACAATCAAATTTATTAAAGGGAAAAAATAAAAATTCTGCCCTCACATTGTTCCAAGTCTGTATTACTTACTTTAGTGAAACACAAAATAAGATTTTTTGAAATAGCGACTTTAAGCGACTTGTTTTCATTTAACAGTAACCATAGTGATCAAGCAAGGGGAAGTCGTGGCCTAATGGTTAGAGAGTCGGACTCGTAACCCAAAGGTTGTGGGTTCGAGTCTCGTACTGGTAGGTGGGGGGAGTGAATGTACAGCGCTCTCTTCCACCTTCAATACCATGACTGAGGTGCCCTTGAGCAAGGCACCAAACCCCCAACTGCTCCCCGGGCTGCCCACTGCTCTGGGTGTGTGTTCACGGTGTGTGTGTGTGTGTGTGTTCACTGCTGTGTGTGTGCACTTTGGATGGGTACTAATTCCGAGTATGGGTCACCATACTTGGCCATGTCACGTCACTTTCACTTTCACCTTCAATCGCCTGTCCTTTGTGAAGCTTGGTGAATTGTTGGGTATACTGGTCACACAGTTATTTGGAGGATATGGTTGATAAAATCAATGAAGAAATTTGGGCCACAACGCCAAGGTTACATGTCCCATTTATTTGTGGAGAAATGCCCTGGCCTATCACTGTACTGAAGTTTAGGACTCTGCTGGCCACAGGCCTACTTACCTTCAGTCAGTTACCAGAGAGGCTGTATGGCTGTTAGTCCACTTTTACAACAGCTGGGCTTTCAGAAGTATTTCCCCCATTTATTTTCTCAATATTTTGCTCAATAAATGTTCTAAGTCATAAACCAAACCAACCAGTTCTTAGATGAATCACAAACTCATTTATAAACTTTTAAAGCATTTTTGAATATTGCACACTTTTCAAGATTAGCCTACAGTTCCACAAAGCCGTTTGCACCGCACTCTTTTGTCACTTAATATTTTATTTTGGTGCATCAATCTATTACATTACTTAGTATATAAAACCATGATCCACACTCAACAAAAATAGTCTTCTTTTTTGCATTTTATTTTACATTAATCACCAGTAGGACAGAACACAAACGTTTCGGCTGAAAGCATTCTTCAGTGTGTTAAACAATTCAATCCCTTCACCCACTTTTTAAATCATTAATTACATTAACTTCCAGCATTTATTAACCAATCTTCAATCTCTAAAAACTCACGTATTCCATTTAAATGCTGGACAATTTCCAGTTGTATACAACACAAACCTTCACGTCCACCAATACATTAATATACCCATGGCTAGAACATGAATTACATGTGATCCCATGTTTATCACAATTATACAACAGTTTGGATCTATAAACTTAAATCTCTGGCTCCAAATGGTATGAATGAGGAATTAGATCTGTTTTCCTTTCATGAATTTTAATCGGTCAAATCCATCTTGAATATTTTGTGGAGTATATCTTGAGTATTTACAGTGTGAAAATGAATGATTATTTATGACGATGTATATCTGATGATTTTAATCATTGTACTTTCCATTGTTATATATTTTGAAATTTAATTCGGGTAGTAGATGCTGGTGATCGTTTATTTATTAAACTATTGATTTAATCGATTATATCATTCACAGTGTGGGAGATTGCTGCTGAACTGTTTCATCAAAATATACATTTGCTGAATTCATGCAACTTGTCAGATTTGTTGGTGGATTTCTCTTCAGGATTATTGGTAGTGTAGATGTTGATCGTGAATTTAGTCCTAAGCCTCAGTTGAAATTACATTTTGTGGCTTCTACAGAAACATACTGTATATCCGGGGTCTCCAACCCTGCTTCTGGAGATCCTTCCTGCAGTTTCAGTTTCAACCCCAATCAAACACATCTGTCTGTCATCATGAAGTAGCCCTGAACACCTCGATTGGCTTGTTCAGCTGTGCTTAATTGGGATTGGAGCTGAACTCTGCATCTCGTGGTAGGTCTGTGTTGAAAAAAAAATGTAACTTTCAGAACCGACTGTTATGCTCTATTGAAGTGCAGGTGTTGAGATAAGTTGATCACTGCAAGACAATCTATAAAATTGTTCTTTGTTAAAAAAAAAATTCCAAAATTCATATATTACTAATTACTAATGCATCAGTATGTACTGAATCTGGGTGGTCCCCTGGAAATTCAGTCCAAATAAGCTGTTATATTCTGTAAAACCTTGTGTCAGCCTTCGATCTGCCATTGGTCCATGATGGTTATATAACAGATGAATGCGCTCTAAATCTTTCCAGGTTGTTTCCATTTGTTCACTCAGTCTGTCAAGTTCAGATGTGAGTAACGACATGAACACACTGGACTGCACAATCGTAGAGCTGGTGCAAACATCTCCACGTCTCTATGATCAGATGCTTTCTTAACCGCTCTTTTCTCTTTTCTTTTATGTATTTGTTGTGTTAATGGGCGCTCACACTAGACTTTGAGCATGCAAAATTTCAGTCGTGATGTCACACTCTTCTGCGTCTTTTTAAAAAACATAAATTCAACAAATAATATTAATTCCAAAATGTACTCCAGTTTCCTGCAATTCTGCAAACCGGCAGCTTTGAAGTTTATGTTCTTTTAATTAAGCTAAGATATTCTACTGGTCACATGTCTTCCCGTGATTATGAATTTGCAGGTCAGAGTTCACCAAACATGAACTTCTGAAGACAGCGAACTGCGAAACATGAGTTTGCCTCTTTGGTCTCCTGTGCTGACTTTTGCATAAGCAACCGCTATTTTTCTTGAGTTAATAAATTTGTTTTTGACCATATTTGCTTGGTGGACACTCACCATATACATGATGGTTGGGTCAGAGGGGATGATCAGGGTCTGCCGCCCCCCCTTGAACTGGAAGAGGAACACACTTCATAGATTCAGTTCTATCAAGGCTGTTTAGTGTAGTTTCATGTAGAGAGTTCAAAAATGACAACTCCTGAAATAGATTTTAACAGCATTTCATTGATAAGAAAGGAGGATTAGTCTTGGCGGACTAGATCTGCTATGCTTGTGCTGCTGGCATGAGCAAATCTTTTTACTAAAACACACTCAAATTTACAGGTATTTTGAAACAAACTTGCCTTGCCTTGGGTGAGGAACAGAGGTGTATGGTGTGTCGATTGACTCACGTGTGGAAGGTGAAGTTATCCGGTGTGCCGTCTCTGTTTGCATCTGTTATATCATGAATAGAGCTGACAGCCATAGTGACCTGGCCAATGGCTTACACTATGGACAGGTATATGATTGTTCTGAAAACACACAAACACGATCAGCATTACAGTCATGACAGCACACACTCACATATCAAAGACAGTCTGTATAAACTGCTCTCACTCTCAGAGTGCTGGATAGATTGTGATTCATCAGCATGGGAATTGCCCCTTAAAGCTCTACAAAAAACGTACTTGAACTTCCCGAGTCAGGAATCAGCAATGATGGCACCCAAGATGGGGGTCAAGTAGCACAATGCCACAAAGGCATGATAGATCGAGGTCGCAAGGTCATCATCCCAATGCAGAAAATACCGAAAATACAGCACCAACACAGCTAGACACACACACACACACACACACACACACACACACACAGAGAGAGAGAGTTTATTTATGAATCTTTTTTCAAATGAGTATGGTCTCAAGCACAGCCCCTTCATAGGCAAATGCAATAACATGTGCCAAGCTCTAGGTGGCACTGTAATAATTACATTGCTAATTTACATTTACACACACACAACACGAACCATATGAACAAAAACAAAAATTAATGTTTCATTCTGAAACCATCAGATAATTATCACATTCAAGGGAACTCTTACATGATCCAAAAAAACTTTTTCTCAAACATGCCCACATGAAATTACATGTGTCTTGTTCATGCCTTTATCACGAAAACAAAAAATTAAGGACTGAAAAAAAAAAAAAAAAAAAAAACAATATAATGGCATTATTCAAGATGTAAAGAGCATTATTAGAGTCTCCTATTAAAATAATAATAATAATATAAATATATAAAATAATAAAGATCAATCCGATTGTGTCTCCATGAAGAAATTTGGCATGTGTTAACCATCTTAGAGAAACCAGTCCTAGACAGTTTTTCCAATTCATATGAAACTTGGCATTATTCAAATTGTTTCACAAATACGCATGTGTATTTCTCCACGTAGCCTGTAATTACTAATTGACCCCACATCTTCAGAGTACAATATCCAAAGGTCCACAAAACCTGTGGCAGATGGACACCATGGCGGTTTGTGTCCTGTGGGAATCACTACACAACTGTTTGATCGAAAACACTGATCTGCTCTTTCATAGTCTTGATTATATTGTCACATCTACTTGACACTTGCTGCTACAACATTTCATCACACATGTACTACTTATATTCACACAGTATTTTACATGCCTTTTCTTTATTGAGAGACAAAAATGCGCACACACACTTACCTCACATGCCATAGTAGGAAAACCTCTCACAGAACTCATTGACCACAATAAAGAAAATGCTGATTGGATAGCCACAACACTCAGCCGTCTGTACCAACACACACAAACATACATTACATAAGCTGTAAACATTTGGAAGCACATCATCATATTCCATAATAATTGTAAACACTGACAGACATTTACTTGATTCCAAAACACACACGTCTACTACAGAGTATATCCAAAAATAGCATATACAGGTGCATCTCAATAAATTAGAATGTCGTGGAAAAGTTCATTTATTTCAGTAATTCAACTCAAATTGTAAAACTTGTGTATTAAATAAATTCAATGCACACAGACTGAAGTAGTTTAAGTCTTTGGTCCTTTTAATTGTGATGATTTTGGCTCACATTGAACAAAAACCCACCAATTCACTATCTCAACAAATTAGAATATGGTGACAAGCCAATCAGCTAATCAACTCAAAACACCTGAGCCTTCAAAATGGTCTCTCAGTTTGGTTCACTAGGCTACACAATCATGGGGAAGACTGCTGATCTGACAGTTGTCCAGAAGACTTGATAATCATTGACACCCTTCACAAGGAGGGTAAGCCACAAACATTCATTGCCAAAGAAGCTGGCTGTTCACAGAGTGCTGTATCCAAGCATGTTAACAGAAACATGTAGCTAAAATTATTTCATTAATCTTACCTTTTTCTTCGTTTTCTTAGTCTCGTCCATCTTTTCGTCTGCGAGATTGGTCAATTTTTAGTTCACATTCAACATCAAACAAATAGTAATGATAATTTCTGTGCATGTAAATGGTTTAACACACACACAAGGTCCTCACCTGGCATATTGGCAGCAGAAGTGTGTGTATATGTGTGTGACCTGCTGGATACCTGTGTGAGAAAAGACCTGACCAGGGCAGGATGTCTGAGTAAGAGCAGCTGGAACAGGTGTGTGTGTGTGTGTGTGTGTGTGTGTGTGTCTTATTAACATGGACTGTGGCCTGTCTGCTTTATGACATGAAAAAGAGCAAGACTGATAGATAATACTCAGGAGTCCATAGGGTATAAACACCAGCTCACACGGTATTTCTACACTGTTTATAGTGGATTACAGAAGAAGCAACATTAAATCAAGTCAAATCTTCACATAAAAAGACCAAACAAACAACAAAAAACCTAAAGCAAAACAAAAAAACAAGACAAGACAAAACACTAAAGAGAAGTGAAAACAAAAATAATACAAAACAAAAGACAACAAAAAATAACAAAACAAAAAATACAAAAGACAAAAACAAAGCGAAATAAAAATAAGACAAAACAAAACAAAACACTAAAGACAAGACAAAAACAAACAAAAATAAGACAAGACAAAACTAAAAATACACCAGACAAAGCAAAAAACTAAAGACAAGACAAAAATAAGACAAAACAAAACAAACAAATGAACAATACAAAATAAAAAATAAGACATGACAAAACAAAAGGACAAAAAAACCCCCCAAAAACTAAAGAAAAAACAAAGAAAACAAAACAAAAAACTAAACAAGCCAAAAAAAACAACAGAGACGAAAAGGCAAAACACAACAAACAAAGGACAAAACAACATACAAAAGACAAGATAAAACAAAATATAATATGATGATTAATGCTGGCTAAAAATCTATGGTTAAAAAAACTGAAAGTGTTTGAGAAATGTGTGAGATTTTATTCAAAGCATTAGGGACATTATCAGTTTAAATACAGCAGAGCCGAGACTGTTAAATACAGATAAAACAATATCACATTCAGCTGTCCCACAGTATAAAAATATTTAATAACGATAGGCATAATGTTGAACATTAGCATTTGTGTCTGCACAAGCCCCGCCGCACCTCCAGTGTAACCTCATCACAATGCCACGCCCACTCAACCTGCGTCTGCTGCACACTCACACTCACAGACACATGGATCACATATGACATCTTCAAATCAGATGCTGATGGCGGTTCTTGTAAATGTAAATGGTTAAAACTTGGTTTTGGATGCGTTAGATTAACCGTTTGACAGCACTACATCAAACATTTACAGACATCATTTAGGTTGCGTTTGCATGATCTCACAACATGAAAAGAGAGGTTTTACACAATTCAAATTATGCCTCTATGAGTTTAGACTCAGACTATATAAGAAACTCATAATTTCAGTAAGAAAGCATTTTAAATGGAGATGAGAGAATGCAGAAAGTATTATTTAAAATAGCATGGGTATAAAGCATTGAATGACAGGTGTGTGAATCCTGTGGGTTTCTGTGGCTGCAGATTCCATGCAGGCCTAACAATGCTTCAGTTATATGAAATAATTTACCATTCAGTCTGACCATGAAAGCAAAAGAGGAAAAGAAAACAAGGAGAGATTAAAGAAAAAAAAGAAAATTCAAGTATCAGAAGTTTAAGATCAGTGTGTTTGTGTGTCTTACAGGCTCGTGCATAATGGCGGACAGCTCTTTAGTGAGATCTCTGTAGTTGGCCTTCATCTCGTCATGATACTCCTGCTGATCTTCTTTAATCAAACGCTCATTAACACCTAAACCAAGACCACACGCCTCCACAAACTGCCTGCAAAGCACCACACAAATACACACAATTTCATATTTCAATTTCGATACCAGTCAATGTGTGCACACACATAAATTGTTACAATAAATTTCTACACAAAATAATATAGTGAAGGAAACAGAGTACGCAGAGCTGTAAAGGTGCCCAAGGCGGCTATAAAAAAACCCACCCTCAAATATAAGATTAGATTTATTTAAATAAAATAAAAAATGCATAATTTAGTTAACATAACTCCAATGCTTACATAAGTGTTTTTGTGTTATTTCATAGGGTCTTTCATCATTTTTAATCTCTTAGCTCTTTTGAAGTTTAATTGTAGTTCAATGTGAGCTCATTATTATACATTGCACATAAGAGTCTGTGAGATTTGTCTGTTTTTGAAAAGAAGTCTATGCTCAACAAGCCTTCATTTATTTGAACAAAAATACAGCAAAAACAGTAACACTGTAAAATATTATTACAATTTAAAATAACTATTCTCTATTTCAATACGTTAAAATATAATGAAAACAGGCTTATTTTTGTGGAAATGCCTGATACATTTTTTTCAGGATTCTTTGATAAAGTTCAAAAGAACAGCATTTATTTGAAATAGAAATCTTTAGTAACATTATAAATGTCTATACTGTCGCTTTTGATCAATTTAATGCATCACTGCTGACTAAAACTATGAATTACAAAAATGTATATATATGCAATGTTGTTTATGATAGTTTTAGATGAAGGACTGCTCAGAGACTGAAGTGTGTGTTTTACCGGAAAACTTCTTTCAGCTGTTTGACTTTGTTGTCTGGGTATTTCTTAGTGCTGGCATCATCCAGGAAAGCCCTGGCGTAGGCAAGAGGGCCAGCGTTTACCTAAAGAGAGGGTAACAGGCAGGTTTACAGACTTAATAAAACTTAACTCGTGTGTGTGTGTGTGTGTGTGTGTGTGTGTGTACCTGCACACTGATGCTGCCCTGTAGTTTGAGCTGCAGCTGGATCATGTCCACATCGCTGCAGGAACACAGCTGTCTGATCTCCAACACCTTCTTACTCATCTCATCAATGGCCACCTCAATGGGGTTCAAATCCACATGGTGCTGATACATCACCGCGATCCGCTTCTTCACATATGGGAAACAGTGCGTGGCTGAGAGATGAAGAGAAAGAACGGAAGATTTACTAGTGAACTCTAACCAAGAATAAAGTTAGATGTTATATTACAGTCTAGATTAGTAGAATGTTTTTGGTCTATAAAAGGTTAAATGAAAAGCGCTTTTAAAATCCTGAACACTGAACGGTTTGAATATGATTATCTCTCTTATATTTGAGCCCAGCTCTGCTCGCTTTGGACATTCACTCTACCAACTTCATGAGGTGCCTCATGAGATGCTTTTAAGCAGTCTTGACATGTACGCTGAGCCTTAGAGACACAGAGACCGTCTGGATCTGCTCGGTGAAGATAAGGGCTGTACTTCGTGTTTGGGAGGATCAAATAACTGTCAAACAGCACAGACGGGGAAATGATTCAGCTGACACTCTGATTTTTTATCACGGGACTCTCTGGAAGTGTCAGTCACTTATCTCTATCTCTCGTCTCTATGGTCAGTATGTAGTATGTAAAGCCCCGTTCACACCAATAACGATAACTATAAATATAACTATATTTGCGTCCACACCAGCGGACGATATCATCTGATTATTCCAAGCGCACACTCGTCTGCCACTTTAAATTCTCCAGCTCGTCATAGCAGGATTGATTCTGATTGGCTGTCAATGTTTTTATCGTTCATCAGCTGGAAAAAACATCGTTCTGAAAGTGATTCCAACGATATCGTTTCTCTGTGCCTTTATCGTTATAGTTGTGGATGCTGCTATTCTTTATTATTGAGAACGATTTTTAGAACTATATCTGTATCGTTATCGTGCTTGGTGTGAACGGGCCTTAAGTGTGTGTACTCACTGGTGAGGATAGTCCTGCGTTTGCACTGTTCCTCTATGCCGCCTTGTTTTTTGCCTGAAACGGTGAACGGCATCTCGAAGACAAATCGACGGATGTTGTGGCTCCTCTCAAAGTCGTTTTTTCTCTCCACCAACTCCTTCTCCTCCAGGAATGGGGTGACATGAGTCACTTGGATGTAGGCGTATTTAGAGTCCAGATCCTTTGGATTAATCTGCACCAAACAGTAATGAAGCTTTAGCTAAAAGGCAGTTATAGTTGTAGTGCTAGTTAAGCTACATTGTTCAACACTGGTTAAATATGTCTGGACTTCTACACCTCATGGCAAACACAAATCTTGATTCTTAAAGGGGTGGTTCATTGCGATTTCACTTTTTTAACGTTAGTTAGTGTGTAATGTTGCTGTTTGAGCATAAACAATATCTGCAAAGTTACGAAGCTGAAAGTTCAATGCAGACGGAGTTTATTCTGGCAGTTTAATGCCTACAAAAATGGCTCATAGGGACTACAACGAGTTACTTCCCGGGTTTGTGACATCACAAACCCAGATAAACCCCACCTTCGGGAAAAGGCAGCAAAGGGGGCGAGGCCATGCTGCGCTCCTTTAGAGAAGAGGAAGAGAAAACTAGAGGTGCACGTAAAAATCTATACATATATGAATCGCGATTCTGTCTTCTAACGATTCTAATGGATTCACAAGTTTCAAAATCAATGTTCTAAAGCAGTGGTTCTTAATACTTTAAAAGCCGTGCTTGCACAGGTTCTGCACGATCCTTTTCAATAATATCCTCTGCATCTCAATCGAGCTCAAACTGATAAGCGATATTAACAACGCCTTTGTTTACAATACAACCGGAGCACATGCCACTGAGGTGAGGGTCGGGACGTTTAGATGTGCACTAGAGGTGGTTTAACCAATCACAACACACTGGGCTAGCTAACCAATCAAAGCCCATCGCCTATTTCTGAGGGAGGGGCTTCATAAAAGAAGGAAATGATCAGCGCGTTTCTCAGAGAAGGGACAGAGCGGTTTGGAATAAAGGTAAATTATGTGAAAAATAATGCATTTTTAAAAAAACGAAGCATTAACACATGTTAGACTGCACCCCATAAACACAATCAAGCCTAGAAAAAAAACAGTCAACCACCCCTTTAAACCTTAAAATCTTCTAGAAAAGCCCACATTGCAGTTATACACCATCAAAATCAATTGCATACCAATTTATCAAAAAGTAACTTACTCATCGCTACACATTGCTATCTTCTATAATTTAGTTTCAGCTTCAGGACAAGAACTATCCATTTTATAGCAGCACATACATAAGACATCCTAGACTTGTGTTTCTGTCTTACTTACACTACTTTTCAAAAGTTTGGGTCAGTAATAAAACTTTTTCACAGCAACAATGCATAAAATTGATCAAAAGCAACAGCAATTTATTTATAAAATTACAAAAAAATGTAATTCTCTTTTGAACTTTCTGTTCATCAAAGAATCATAAAAAACTGTTTGCATAAAAATATTAAGCAGTACAACTGATTTCAAAATTTACAATAGTAAGAAATGTTTCTTGAGAATTAAAGCAGCATATTATTATGATTTCTGAAGGATCATGTGACACTGAAGACTGGCGTAATGGTGCTGAAAATTCAGCTTTACATCACAGGAATAAACTACATTTTAAAATATGTTAATATTTCACAATATTACTGTTTTACTGTATTTTTGATTAAATAAGTGGAAACTTGCTGAGCATAAGACTTCTGTATTCAAAAACTATTATTATTTATTCAAAAACTAAATTCAAAAAAATCTTACTGACCTCAAACCTTTGAATGGTGGTGTATACTGTATATACAAGATTTATATATGATATACTGTATACAATTTCATAAAACCATGACACATTTTACGGGTCAGTAAAATTCTTCCCGTTAAAGAAAAAAGATTTTCACAGTGATGCCATAGAAGACCCATTTTTTCTTAGTATAAAGAACAATTTAATAATCTAAGGAAACTTTAGTGCAATGGAAAGGTTCATGGATGTTAAAGGTTTTACATGGAACCAAAAAACTTTAATTTTAGGAGTGTGGGTAGTTCTTGACCAGAATAAGCTGCAATGTGAATCAGACTTTGTTCTGATAATCAAAAGTCTGTACATTTCTTACCTTGCCAGAATCCTGAATCATTTTGACATTCTCAGCTCCAAACTTGTCTGAATACAGTTTAAGGAGTCTTTGTGAGATCTCAGACAGCGGGGTGAATTTGGGCTCCTTGTATATGTATTCTTTCCCGTCTTCATCCTCGAAGAATCCCTAAAACAACAAGCACATCTGAATCAATCGGAAGAAACTCACTCAACTTCTAAATCCTGCTCCTGAAACAAAATCAGGCTACTTGCCAACTAATTTTTGAGTACTAAGTTAGCCACAAGACACAATTATTTTCAACAGCAATCTGGAAATACTAGGAGGTATAAATACTGTAAAAGTGTTTTGATCCTAATTATTAAACAGGGATTATGATGACTTCCACACCCAGCAGGACAACACACACGTAGAACTAATGTTGAGTTGGTTACACTTTATTTTAAGGTGTCCTTGTTACAGTGTAATTATACATATAAGTACTGAGTATTATTAATCAACTACATGTACTTACTATATGGTTAGGGTTACTTGCATATAATTATGCATAATTAATTGTTATTATAATAGTAAGCACATGTAACATGTGTAACAAGGACACCTTAATATAAAGTGTTACCGTTGAGTTTACCTCGTTCATCTCGGAGTCATTACACTGGTACTGCTAGAGACACAAACCACCACAGCGACAGAAACAACTCATCAATGACTGCACGCAGTCAGAAACACACTTCAGATGAGAGGAGCACGATGAGACACTGCGGTCTAACTAAGCACCCATTTTATGGTGTTATCTTACTAGTCATTTCATATGAAAAGAATACAAAAAACAAGAAATAGGTAGCTGAGTTGAAATACATTTGGGAAGTTGATTATAGTAAAAAGCATTTTGCTAATTCTTTAATGACTTTTTTTAGGGCTCTTAGTTAAAAAATTTAATTGCCAGTTATTCACATTTTTACCAATATGTTCTGCCAAAAGGTATTACATTATTGTGGCAGATAAGTACATATTGGAAAGACATTACAAAACATGGCTTTAGAAGGGAGTATATTTCTGTTTCCAAATCACTGAATGTAAGCCTATCGCTGGGTCACAACAAAAAGTCACAACATACACTTGAAAATAGTACTAATTACAAAAATAATACACTTGCATGCAAATTTTCGCACACTTAATTGCATGTTAATTGCATATAAGTGAAAATGGATTATAGTTTAAATTTATGTTAAATGCAATTAGCTGAACTTTTTTTTGACCCGCTAATGTGTGTAGGATTACTTCTATTGTCTTTGAAATATGGTTCAAAGTGTATTGTCAAATTTACTGACAAGCATTTATGATACTTTAAATGTAATATCTACGGAAGTTCTAAGCGGCCATGCACTATTTTTTTTTCCCTTCTTGTTTTCTCGTTATAACGACTTATTTTCTCGTTATATCGACATAACGAGAGTTGTTTTCTCGTTATAACGACTTAATTTTCTCGTTATATCGACATAACGAGAGTTGTTTTCTCGTTATAACGACTTAATTTTCTCGTTATATCGACATAACGAGAGTTGTTTTCTCGTTATAACGACTTAATTTTCTCGTTATATCGACATAACGAGAGTTGTTTTCTCGTTATAACGACTTAATTTTCTCATTATATCGACATAACGAGAGAAGAAAACAACTCTCGCTATGTCGATATAACGAGAAAATTAAGTCGTTATAACGAGAAAACAACTCTCGTTATGTCGAGATCACAAGAAAATTAAGTCGTTATAACGAGAAAACAACTCTCGTTATGTCGAGATCACAAGAAAATTAAGTCGTTATAACGAGAAAACAACTCTCGTTATGTCGAGATCACAAGAAAATTAAGTCGTTATAACGAGAAAACAACTCTCGTTATGTCGATATAACGAGAAAATAAGTCATTATAACGAGAAAACAAGAAGGAAAAAAATAATAATGCATGGCCGCTTAGAACTTCCGTAAATATCAAATAACACACTGCAGTTAAAATTATAATCAAGTACTTTACATGTGCTTCAGTATGTTAGTCACACATCAAAATAAGTGTACTTAAAAGCACGACAAAAAGATTATTGAAACATAATGATTTAAAACGTACTTTAAAGTAAAACTTTTCATTTGACATTATTACAAAGTGCACATTGAAGTGGCGTTTTATTGCATCAATTATATATTACGTGCAGTATTTTACTTTTACGATTTGAAGTGCACTACAAATGCACATTCAATACAATTATCTCATCATATCTTGATGTTCATGGACATTTTATGTGTTACCAAACAAATGGAGATTGCAATGTTTATACATTAGAGCAGTGGTTCTCAATTCCAGTCCTCGTGTACCACCGCACTGCACATGTTTTTTTATGAGAAACAGATAACAGATAAATAAAGACACAATTAAATAAATAAATAATAGATAAATAAAGACACCACTAAAAGTCATTATAGAGCTCGTCCTGATAAAGACATGATGAGTAAAGCTGATGAGACTCACCTGTCCGAAGAATGCTACTCTGAAATATGTTCCCAGCAAGCGCTTGCCTGTGTGCATGACCTCTGTGACCTTACTGTAGGCACGGTGCAGGGTGCCATAGAGGTGAGCCAGTCTCTGCCACAAACATGAGCAACAGAGTTTACGAAACACATCGGCTCTGATTTCAAGGGAAGGTGTCATTTCTGCATTGAAGTGTGTCATTTTAGGGAGTGAAACCTTGAAATGGATCAACTTAGGTATGCGGCGGTAACCCATCCTTAGATATCAAAACATGTGTTACTGCTGTACCTCAAAGTCTCTGCGTTTCTCATAAATGGGAATTATGAGTTTGTAGATGTCAGAGATGAGCTCATAACGCTCCGCTTTCCACAATCCATCAGCACATTCTTCCAGAAGCTCCATCAGGACGTCCTATGACCCACAGACAAACACACACTTATACCCTTACAACAAAGATACTAAGTATACAGTGAATACAAAAGTATTTAGTCTCACTTTGATGTCTCCACATAACATACAAAATAACAATGCAAGTGTCATCTATTGCTCAATGAGTTTTGCATTAGTTTTTATTTTTGTATTTTCCATTTTTCTTTCTTTTTCAGTTTTTATTCAATTGAATTGTTAAAGTTTTACTAATTTTGTTTTGTTTGTCATTTTTTTTAAAACGTCTATATAGTTGTATATTTTTTTTAAATAGAAATTATATAAAACTATATTAATGAATGGTTTTAGTGTTTGTTAACTATAATAGCCCTGCTTCAGAGGGCTGAAGGCTGTTGATTATTCATTACAGCGAGGTGGTCTTTCTGCTGGACCTTAGGCCTGTCGCACCTCCTACGGTGCCTATGGTGGACTATGCATGGCAGGGGCGTCCTCTTCCCTGAGGCGGGCCTAAACCTGACCGCATACCACATGGTTTTTCTGCAGGGTCTTCAGCTGGGGACCACCGCTCATTGACGTTTCTCCCCTTACCCCAGAACGTCTCCTGGTGGCGGGGCAGTGAACAGGGACATCTACCTGACACCCCCTGCAGCAAACCCTAATTCGATGTTACTCCCCAAGCATTGTCTCGTCGTTTCAGCCAGAGCCAGTGGCTTGCTTTCTCCTCTTCCTCAGAGAGCTCTTTGGTGGATCTGCTCAGTGTGGCTCCCCATAGTCCCAGGTCCTTGAGCAGGCATGATCTGCCCACAAAGCCTCTGGCTCCCACCTCCACCAGGTACAGCCTCACCCTCCAGCCACTTTCTCTGCACTCCGCGACCAAGTCTGCATACTTCGCCTTATTTCTCTCGTAGGCAGCTTCCAGTCCCTCCTCCCATGGCACTGTCAGCTCGATCAGTATCACTGACTTCACAGCTGCAGACCACAGCACCACGTCTGGTCTTAATGTGGTGCTGCATATCTCCTGTGGGAACTGGAGCTGCCTTCCCAGGTCTACTTCCATCTTCCACCCCGCCCCTGGTGTTAATAGCTTGGTGGGTGGTCTCTTGCTGGTATGCACTGCGGGTTCCCCCTGCCTGAGGAAGTGGATCTAGCATCGACTCTCTAATGGACTCTGATTATTTGCCTCCTGCCGACTTTTCTCCAGCACCTCTGCCAGCTTCCTGAGCACTTGGTCATGCTGCCATCTGAGCCGACCCTGTGTCAGTGCTGTTTTACAGCCCGACAGAACATGCTGGAGCGAGGCATTGATGGTCCCGCAGAGGTCACAGGATTGCTCTGTTCCAAGCCATTGGTGGAGGTTTTTAGGGCTCGGGAGGGTGTCGTATGTTGCCCTAATGAGGAAACTGAGCCGAGCCTGTGGTAGTTTCCAGAACTCTGCCCAGCTAACTGCTCGGCTCGCGACACCCTCCCAAGTTGTCCACCGCCCCTGCTAAGTGTTTTATCTCTCAGTCACAGTGGAGATAAGCTCAACATAATCAACATCAGTTACATGGACATTAGTTTATTGCTTCCCTCTTTTACTGTACTAATGTTAAACTAAATCAGCTCTGACACTCTATAATGCTGTATCCTAACCTGCTGCGATGGGACAAACAACGCATGGCATTTCGTTGATCAAAATATGATAACCCTGCCTCCAGTGAAATCTTATTGGTCCAAAAACTTCCACCTCAAAATTAAATATTCAACATCAAATACGTTCTCGGCTGTGATTGTGTAATGCCACGCAACAGTTTTGCATTCAGTGTGAACAGACAATTCACATCGTCCATCTTAGAAGATTCAGATATGGATATTCAATGTGTTTTTTAATAGAAACAATGGATTCCTATGGAGTTACTCACACAGATGATATTGTAGTGAAATATATATCCAGGAAGTCAGGGGTCAGAGATATATTTCTGCAGCAGTGCTCTTTACTCATCTCATGCGCAATACAGATTCAATACTCAAAATGAATCAAGCACTTTATGGATTTAATATCACTTCATTTATCGGTGTTGTTGCTGCTGACCTTTGATTACTAAATTCTGCCATTTATTTTTCATTGTATAAAATCAATCTTAAACTCGCTTCTCCTGTATTCTGCTTCTGATACCAGCTAAAAGGTGGGTTTCCCATCACTCCATCTGTTATATTGTGTGAATTTGCTTTCTGCTCAGCACGATGGCTGTTTTTGACCTCTGAGGTGAACGAATGGTCTGTTGACTGTCAGACAGATAGTCACCTCATTAAAGTGAACATCCTGCATCCCCACATCTTCCATCATGGACGCTTCCTCATCGATGTTTGGTGTGACCACTCTGAATGCAGTACAGCCCTGTTTAAACATGCCTGCACAAACACACAAACAACCATTACAATTCACATTTGGAGCGACGGACATCGTTTCCTGAAGCATTACCACTTTAAAAACAGACAGTATGACTGCAGCCAGTTGTGTGATAATGTCTGGTAGAAAAGGTGAAAGGTCATTGTTTGGAGTGAGTCCTGGTCATTAAGCGTCTTAATTCTTAGAACTGCAGCATAATGTGAGTAATATACTGAGTGATAACTTCACGGGCTTTATCAGACATGGTGAAAAGAGAGAGAGATATGAGGAAAAAGAGAAGGTGAGAAAAGAAACTAGACTGATAGTGAATCATTAAGAGTAATTATCCCAAAAAATTCGATATGTGTCCTTGGTAGTTAAGACTTAAGTAATCTCAGCAATTACAGACCAGACAGCAGGATTTTCAAAAGTGTAAAAAAAAAAAATATATATATATATATATATACACACACACACACACACACACACATATATATTAGGGCTGTCAAAATTAACGCGTTAATGCAAATTCATTTTAATGGAACTAACTAGCTGGTTATGTAGTCTTAAAGGATCGCGTTTCAGTCACTATTTCATATTCATTCTGTTGTCTGACAACAGAAACAGTAAAATATATAAATGAAAACAGTTTTACTGAGAATTTAGCTGCATCAAATTACAGTATGTGGGCACAGAGAGGAAAACAAATGTATTCATAAATAATAAATGTACATGTTGCATGTTCGGAAGAAGTGAGCTGCCCTGTCCTGCAAATAATGCAAATAAAGAGAAGTAATGGGAACCTGGTATTTCTATGTTCTTTTTTTAATGTGTCTAAAAGACTTGAACAAGTTCTTTGAAAAACAGCTATGACCTTTGAAACATGTCTAGTCTTCATGCTCTATGTTGACTATGGTTTCACTAATAATAAACATACATTTAGATTAGGCATCCATGTTTGTCCATGCCCATGTTGATTAGAGTATTAAAAACTTGAAAAGTATTAATTTAAGGTACATTTAGAACAGATAAAAATGTGCGATTAAGTTGCGATTAATCGTGAGTTAACTCATGACAATCATGCGATTAATCGCGATTAAATATTTTAGTCGGTTGACAGCCCTAATACACATAAATAAATTACAATTAAGACACTTAGCAGTAACTTCTACATTTTTCAAGATGTTATTCCAGTATCCCAAAATCAGAAAATGATACAATAGTGTACATTTTATATATATATAAACTGTTTTATATTATATATACTTCAAACTCAATTCAATAGTTTATATATAAAAATGTGGAATGTAACAACATACATATTACATAAAACATATAATTTTTTAATATTATTAAATATTACTACAATTTAAAGAAACTGTTTTTAAATAGTATATATTTAATATATACTACTACGCACACACACACATATATATACATATATATATATATATATATATACACACACACACACGTGATACAAAGCTGAATTTTCAGGATCATTACTCCAGTCTTTAGTGTCACATGATCCTTCAGAAATCATTCTGTGCTCATAATGAGCTGATTTGTTGCTCAAGAAACATTTATTATCAATGTTAAAAACAGTTGTGCTGCTTAATATTTTGTGGAAACTGTGATACATTTATTTCCACAATTCTTTGATGAATAGTTCAAAGAATAGTATTTATTTAAAATATATTTCTTTAAACAATATAAAAATATATGCTGTCAATTTAATGCATCCTTACCTGAATAAAAGCATTACATTTTTAAAAAATCTTACTGACCCCAAACATGTACTTTGCTCACTATGGAACACTGACCTACAATTGTGTCTTTTACAACCGCTGGTTGTCTCAGTTATCTCAGACTGCCGTCACATGTAGGCCTGTCACGATAACAACTTTTTGTTGTGCGATATATTGCCCCAGAAATAACTGCGATAAGCTATATTATTGTCATTTTAAAGACCATTTAACTAATATTATTAATTTATTGAAATATACAACTGTTAGTAACTACAAACCAACATTTGGTTCTAAATATTCTTCCATTTTTTTATATTGTACATTTTATTTTAATATTTATTGAAAGTGCCTTATGCCTTGATGTTTTTTTTTTTTTTTACATTTTATTTCAGAGATTTTCCAGGGTCACTGTTGTACTCTAACGTGTTTTTCACACTACCTCCACATGACTAAAGGTGACGATCCCTTGACTATAATAGCATGTGTTTGTGTGTGTGTGTGTCTAACCTTTCCTCCTCAGGTATTCGGCCACCAGCGCTCCCACATGCACATAACACATGGCTGCCTGAAGAGAACCAAATAAGAGAACATGAGCTTCACAGTATGTTAGACATGCATGAAGATTTGTGTGTGTGTCACTGTGTGTGTTGTACCTCAGAGAGATCTCCATTCTTCACGTGGATACGGGCCATGCTGTCCAGCCATGTCTTGCGGAGCTCAGGAGTGCTGGCGTAAGATTTGGCCAGACTGTACTGCAGGTCCACCAGCATCTCCGGATCTCTCTCGTGCTCCTTCATCTGAGCCGTGGCCATCAGTACAGTCCGGATCTTCTTGGTCAGGTCTTTCACATCAGATGGGAATGCTGTGTTCTGCAGGAGAGGGAAGGGGACGAGAGACTGTGTGTGAATGTGCAAATGTAAGAGTATGAGCTTGTGCACAACTTAATTTGCCCTGGAACAAGCTATTATGGTTCAATCCAATAGTTTTGAGATTGTGTAAATTGCCAAAGTAACATTCTAGATTTATATTTCAAATATATGCCATTCCTTTAATCTTTCTATTCATCAAAGAAACCTGAAAAAAAAGCATCAGGGTTTCCATAAAAATAGTATGCAGTACAACGGTTTTCTATATCTATAATAATAAGAAATGTTTCTAATATGTGAACAAGCATATTTCTGTGACGCCAAAGACTGGAGTAATGGCTGCTGAAAATACAGGTTTGCATCAAAGATATTCAATTGGAAACAGTTATTTTAAATTGCAATAATATTTCACAATATTACTGTTTCCCCCCCACCACAGTCAAATAAATGCAGCCTTGGTGAGCATAAGAGAAAACATTTAAAAAATCGTACAATCCCCAAACTTTTGAATGGTAGTGTACATTAATATATTATATATCTGAGAATGATTCAAGGGTCATCTTAGATATCTGACCATTTGTACAAAAGAGCTTACATGTGACAAACAACATTTCTTTTCAGAGTTTTCAAAATTCAGTTTATTTCCAAAATACATTGCATTTTTAATCCCCCCCAAAAATCCGTCTGTCCCCAAAAACTAGATAATTCCCACAATAATAGGATCCATCTCTGCTCATTTTTCAGGATTGTTTGCATGTAAGTGTATCTGAAATGAACTTACTTTGATAGTTTTGTCACTGTTGGCACAGTTGTTGATGATTGACAGCGACTGCTGGAACCTCGTCCCTCCTATTCCGATGACATCAGCGATCAGCTGACTGACGCCAATCACCACCTGAGGAGTCACAACCAATCACAACATGACGTCGCTATTACATCACCACGTGTAAAGACTGGATGAAGCAATCCAGACACATCCACACACTGTGACTTCTGCGTCACGTGATAAACGTGGTGTTTTTCCACCTGCAGGTGCGTGCGGATGAAGGATTTGCGTCCAGTGTAGTCGAAGTTGCTCTTCATCAGGAAGTAGAGCAGACGAGCCGCGTCGCTGCGGATGGAGCTCAGTTTGGAGTTACAGCACTTCAGGATCTCATAGCAGAAAGATGCACACATATCCGCACGGCCCTCGAAAAACGTACAAGGAAACTGGACACACAGGAAAACAGCAGCATGAGCATTCTTCAAAAATTCTTGTACGTGTCCTAAATTCTGCTTTACTGTTGACGAATTCTGTGCTTTCGGTTTTATTTTTTCTGGATTCCAATTTAATGGTTTAATACAATTTCAATGATCATAAATTCTAACCAACTGAATTAATAAAACTATAACAATTTTATAATTTATAACAATTTACTCTCTTTTAATTGATCTGGATCTATGATTTAATACACACTTATTATCAAAAACAGTGGTAATTAAATGAAGGCATACATCATTAACCATTTAATTAATCTTTTAAAAATATAATCAAATGAAAACGTAACAATTCCTATTATTTATTTATGTTGTTAACAAAGTGCTGCGCAACAATTGTGTGATATTCCTTAAAAAAATAAAGGTTTAATTATTTTATCTTTATTATATAAAACTGTGCAGCTCATTCACACAGAGACACGCAGAACATGCAGACTCCATATTTAAATATCAGTCTTTTGGAGTTGAATTTTCACAGACCCAGTCCATATCGCAATTTGATTAATTGTACACTTTTGATACTTTTGATTTATTAATCCACATTTTTCCAAATTCTCTATTTTCCACACCCCAGAAATCATAGGGCCCTAGTAAATGATGACAGAATTTTCACTTCTGGATGGACTATCCCATTGACAGCCATTGATTTATGTGCTTATTCTATTGTCACACTCACCTTGTAGATGAAAGTGCGAAGGGAAGTGAAGACCTGCTTGAGGGCCGTCTCTGATTGGTTGATTTGTAAGAAGCAGAGATGAACCTGGAACACTTTCTTCATGAGGGGATTGTGGCCATGATCCAAACTCAGCGGAGTCTGAGTGCAAACAAACAAATAAACACACACACTGTTATCAGTGAGGAATAAAGCACATGAGCATCACTCGTGAGAGCAGGTGATGATGATGATGATGATGTCTGACCTTAAAGGCAATGATGAAGATGCTCAGTGTGTCCAGAACTGTTAGACAAACTTCTGTGGCAATGTTTCCTTCCAACAGAGACTGATTCAACACATCTGCATCTGAATGGCTGTAAGCTACAAACACACACACACACACACACACAGATGAAAATGTGTTCATTTTACAGGCTCAAGAAGTAAATGAGTTTGTTTCTTCCTCAGAAAGATTTCAGAAATGTAGCATTGGATCACTTGCTCAGCAATGGATCCTCTGCAGTGAATGGGTGCCGTCAGAATGAGAGTCCAAACAGCTGATAAAAACATCACAATAATCCACAAGTAATCCACACCACTCCAGTCCATCAGTTAACGATAACGACCAAATGCATCATTATTAGCCGTTTTTAACTTTAACTTAGCTTCTGGCTAAAATACGAGCCCTCTAGCCATAATATTCCTTTCTCCAGTCATCTCATCTGAATCAGGAGAGAAATATGCACAGATCAATCGTTGTTTACAACCGTTTACAAGCAGCATATTAGGTTCTACAAATTTGTCAGTGGGTTTTAATGTAAGAGGTCAAGAAGTGATTGAGTTCTTAACTGCAAGTGGTGTTATGGACTAGTATTTTGGCGAGACACGACAGTTTCAAGTTAAAAATGTCTTAAAAATGGATTTGTTTCTTACAGACATGCAGCTTTTTTATTTCATAAGATGTTAATTGATGGACTGGAGTCGCATGGATCTGGAAATGGATCATTTGTGGATTATTGTGATGTTTTTAGCAGCTGTTTGGACTCTCATTCTGACGGCACCCATTCACTGCAGAGGATCCACTGGTGAACAACTGATACAATGCTTAATTTCTCCTAATCTGATGAAGAAACAATCTCATCTGCATCTTGGATGGCCCGAGGATGAATACATTTTCAGCAAATTTTCATTTTTGGGTAAACTATTCCCCTAAATAATCTTTGACCAGTTTTCATTTGATCTCATAAATTAAGTCCAATACTTCCAACATTAAATGTTACAAATAAAACAGAAGAAAGCTTTCTTTTCTGGTCTTTTATTGAAAGACAACAGAGAGCTGCAGATGTATTAGCTGGTTTTGTGCGCGTCTCACTGTGGTTGTACGTGTAGGAGTTGTCCAGACTGTTGAGCTGCTGCAGTCTCATATGCAAGGCTCCTGTCCTGCTGCGGGACACAGGAAGAGTCTGAGAGCGTCGCTCGTGAACCACCGGCCCTGATCCCTCCAGAGTCCTGATGACAGAGTCAATATTTAACATCAGCTTCTATTATGAGCTCATTAAACACTCTCCGACAACAATAAAGCTTCTGTGATCATTATTAGTGGCCGGCTGAAATGTGTTTGTTATTAACTGCTGTTGGTTTCTATATGTTGGCCATTAGCAGAGTGGTGGTTACTTAGTCAAAACATGCTATTATAAAACATTATTTAGATGTAATTTATTTATAACATGATATATTGGTGTAACACTTGATAATAGGGTTTCATTTGTTACCATTATTCAAGTACAATTTGACATGAAAAACACATACTGAAGCTTTTATTAACCTTAGTTAGTTCATTTCAATATTCACAAATACATGATTAAAATCAAAAGTATCTGTTAATATTATTTAATAGACCTGAAGTAAAATGAACAATTGTATTTTTATTAACCAACATTCATTCAAAGATCAGTAAACACTGTTGCAGATGCATTGCTCATTGTTCAAGTTAGCATTTAGTACCTTATTGTAATGCGTTACCTATATTTCTATATATTACTCACTATATCTTTATAATCTACTATTATAAACGTGCAATATTAGTAAATGTTTGTTAAAAAAAAGACATTACCTTGCAATGTGTCTCTTTCCCATATATCTGAACTGATGAAGACACACTCTGAAATCAGATGAGAAATGAATGAGACAGGAGTGTGTGTGTGTGTGTGTGTGCTGTGAGGTGAAGTGCAGCACTTACTCTAGCAGACTGAAGAAGTTCATCAGGTCTGTGGGTGAAGCTTTATTCCAGTAATTGAACAGAGCATCTAACACACAGCAAGTGCATCAATCAAACGACAGACAACTACAACACAAGCAGGTTCACATCATCTCAGTGTGTGTGTACCTTCAGACATGCTCTTTAGTACGTGCAGGAAGCACATTAATATGTTCTTCACTTCAGATTGGTCCAGTTTGTCACAGCGGAGCAAAGAACTGCCCAGAACCCCAGCGACATGACACTGAGACAGAGAAAACAAGATCAGACATTCATAGGCCACAAAACACTTCTGGACACTTAAGTCATCTCCTGTGGGAACTGGAGCTGCCTTCCCAGGTCTACTTCCATCTTCCACCCCGCCCCTGGTGTTAATAGCTTGGTGGGTGGTCTCTTGCTGGTATGCACTGCGGGTTCCCCCTGCCTGAGGAAGTGGATCTAGCATCGACTCTCTA
This sequence comes from Sinocyclocheilus grahami, assembly GCF_001515645.1. NCBI lineage: Eukaryota > Metazoa > Chordata > Actinopteri > Cypriniformes > Cyprinidae > Sinocyclocheilus > Sinocyclocheilus grahami. The sequence goes on from NW_015505968.1 coordinate 441,020, forward strand.
ATGGACTCTGATTATTTGCCTCCTGCCGACTTTTCTCCAGCACCTCTGCCAGCTTCCTGAGCACTTGGTCATGCTGCCATCTGAGCCGACCCTGTGTCAGTGCTGTTTTACAGCCCGACAGAACATGCTGGAGCGAGGCATTGATGGTCCCGCAGAGGTCACAGGATTGCTCTGTTCCAAGCCATTGGTGGAGGTTTTTAGGGCTCGGGAGGGTGTCGTATGTTGCCCTAATGAGGAAACTGAGCCGAGCCTGTGGTAGTTTCCAGAACTCTGCCCAGCTAACTGCTCGGCTCGCGACACCCTCCCAAGTTGTCCACCGCCCCTGCTAAGTGTTTTATCTCTCAGTCACAGTGGAGATAAGCTCAACATAATCAACATCAGTTACATGGACATTAGTTTATTGCTTCCCTCTTTTACTGTACTAATGTTAAACTAAATCAGCTCTGACACTCTATAATGCTGTATCCTAACCTGCTGCGATGGGACAAACAACGCATGGCATTTCGTTGATCAAAATATGATAACCCTGCCTCCAGTGAAATCTTATTGGTCCAAAAACTTCCACCTCAAAATTAAATATTCAACATCAAATACGTTCTCGGCTGTGATTGTGTAATGCCACGCAACAGTTTTGCATTCAGTGTGAACAGACAATTCACATCGTCCATCTTAGAAGATTCAGATATGGATATTCAATGTGTTTTTTAATAGAAACAATGGATTCCTATGGAGTTACTCACACAGATGATATTGTAGTGAAATATATATCCAGGAAGTCAGGGGTCAGAGATATATTTCTGCAGCAGTGCTCTTTACTCATCTCATGCGCAATACAGATTCAATACTCAAAATGAATCAAGCACTTTATGGATTTAATATCACTTCATTTATCGGTGTTGTTGCTGCTGACCTTTGATTACTAAATTCTGCCATTTATTTTTCATTGTATAAAATCAATCTTAAACTCGCTTCTCCTGTATTCTGCTTCTGATACCAGCTAAAAGGTGGGTTTCCCATCACTCCATCTGTTATATTGTGTGAATTTGCTTTCTGCTCAGCACGATGGCTGTTTTTGACCTCTGAGGTGAACGAATGGTCTGTTGACTGTCAGACAGATAGTCACCTCATTAAAGTGAACATCCTGCATCCCCACATCTTCCATCATGGACGCTTCCTCATCGATGTTTGGTGTGACCACTCTGAATGCAGTACAGCCCTGTTTAAACATGCCTGCACAAACACACAAACAACCATTACAATTCACATTTGGAGCGACGGACATCGTTTCCTGAAGCATTACCACTTTAAAAACAGACAGTATGACTGCAGCCAGTTGTGTGATAATGTCTGGTAGAAAAGGTGAAAGGTCATTGTTTGGAGTGAGTCCTGGTCATTAAGCGTCTTAATTCTTAGAACTGCAGCATAATGTGAGTAATATACTGAGTGATAACTTCACGGGCTTTATCAGACATGGTGAAAAGAGAGAGAGATATGAGGAAAAAGAGAAGGTGAGAAAAGAAACTAGACTGATAGTGAATCATTAAGAGTAATTATCCCAAAAAATTCGATATGTGTCCTTGGTAGTTAAGACTTAAGTAATCTCAGCAATTACAGACCAGACAGCAGGATTTTCAAAAGTGTAAAAAAAAAAAATATATATATATATATATATACACACACACACACACACACACACATATATATTAGGGCTGTCAAAATTAACGCGTTAATGCAAATTCATTTTAATGGAACTAACTAGCTGGTTATGTAGTCTTAAAGGATCGCGTTTCAGTCACTATTTCATATTCATTCCATTGTCTGACAACAGAAACAGTAAAATATATAAATGAAAACAGTTTTACTGAGAATTTAGCTGCATCAAATTACAGTATGTGGGCACAGAGAGGAAAACAAATGTATTCATAAATAATAAATGTACATGTTGCATGTTCGGAAGAAGTGAGCTGCCCTGTCCTGCAAATAATGCAAATAAAGAGAAGTAATGGGAACCTGGTATTTCTATGTTCTTTTTTTAATGTGTCTAAAAGACTTGAACAAGTTCTTTGAAAAACAGCTATGACCTTTGAAACATGTCTAGTCTTCATGCTCTATGTTGACTATGGTTTCACTAATAATAAACATACATTTAGATTAGGCATCCATGTTTGTCCATGCCCATGTTGATTAGAGTATTAAAAACTTGAAAAGTATTAATTTAAGGTACATTTAGAACAGATAAAAATGTGCGATTAAGTTGCGATTAATCGTGAGTTAACTCATGACAATCATGCGATTAATCGCGATTAAATATTTTAGTCGGTTGACAGCCCTAATACACATAAATAAATTACAATTAAGACACTTAGCAGTAACTTCTACATTTTTCAAGATGTTATTCCAGTATCCCAAAATCAGAAAATGATACAATAGTGTACATTTTATATATATATAAACTGTTTTATATTATATATACTTCAAACTCAATTCAATAGTTTATATATAAAAATGTGGAATGTAACAACATACATATTACATAAAACATATAATTTTTTAATATTATTAAATATTACTACAATTTAAAGAAACTGTTTTTAAATAGTATATATTTAATATATACTACTACGCACACACACACATATATATACATATATATATATATATATATATACACACACACACACGTGATACAAAGCTGAATTTTCAGGATCATTACTCCAGTCTTTAGTGTCACATGATCCTTCAGAAATCATTATAATATTATTAATTTATTGAAATATACAACTGTTAGTAACTACAAACCAACATTTGGTTCTAAATATTCTTCCATTTTTTTATATTGTACATTTTATTTTAATATTTATTGAAAGTGCCTTATGCCTTGATGTTTTTTTTTTTTTTTACATTTTATTTCAGAGATTTTCCAGGGGCACTGTTGTACTCTAACGTGTTTTTCACACTACCTCCACATGACTAAAGGTGACGATCCCTTGACTATAATAGCATGTGTTTGTGTGTGTGTGTGTCTAACCTTTCCTCCTCAGGTATTCGGCCACCAGCGCTCCCACATGCACATAACACATGGCTGCCTGAAGAGAACCAAATAAGAGAACATGAGCTTCACAGTATGTTAGACATGCATGAAGATTTGTGTGTGTGTCACTGTGTGTGTTGTACCTCAGAGAGATCTCCATTCTTCACGTGGATACGGGCCATGCTGTCCAGCCATGTCTTGCGGAGCTCAGGAGTGCTGGCGTAAGATTTGGCCAGACTGTACTGCAGGTCCACCAGCATCTCCGGATCTCTCTCGTGCTCCTTCATCTGAGCCGTGGCCATCAGTACAGTCCGGATCTTCTTGGTCAGGTCTTTCACATCAGATGGGAATGCTGTGTTCTGCAGGAGAGGGAAGGGGACGAGAGACTGTGTGTGAATGTGCAAATGTAAGAGTATGAGCTTGTGCACAACTTAATTTGCCCTGGAACAAGCTATTATGGTTCAATCCAATAGTTTTGAGATTGTGTAAATTGCCAAAGTAACATTCTAGATTTATATTTCAAATATATGCCATTCCTTTAATCTTTCTATTCATCAAAGAAACCTGAAAAAAAAGCATCAGGGTTTCCATAAAAATAGTATGCAGTACAACGGTTTTCTATATCTATAATAATAAGAAATGTTTCTAATATGTGAACAAGCATATTTCTGTGACGCCAAAGACTGGAGTAATGGCTGCTGAAAATACAGGTTTGCATCAAAGATATTCAATTGGAAACAGTTATTTTAAATTGCAATAATATTTCACAATATTACTGTTTCCCCCCCACCACAGTCAAATAAATGCAGCCTTGGTGAGCATAAGAGAAAACATTTAAAAAATCGTACAATCCCCAAACTTTTGAATGGTAGTGTACATTAATATATTATATATCTGAGAATGATTCAAGGGTCATCTTAGATATCTGACCATTTGTACAAAAGAGCTTACATGTGACAAACAACATTTCTTTTCAGAGTTTTCAAAATTCAGTTTATTTCCAAAATACATTGCATTTTTAATCCCCCCCAAAAATCCGTCTGTCCCCAAAAACTAGATAATTCCCACAATAATAGGATCCATCTCTGCTCATTTTTCAGGATTGTTTGCATGTAAGTGTATCTGAAATGAACTTACTTTGATAGTTTTGTCACTGTTGGCACAGTTGTTGATGATTGACAGCGACTGCTGGAACCTCGTCCCTCCTATTCCGATGACATCAGCGATCAGCTGACTGACGCCAATCACCACCTGAGGAGTCACAACCAATCACAACATGACGTCGCTATTACATCACCACGTGTAAAGACTGGATGAAGCAATCCAGACACATCCACACACTGTGACTTCTGCGTCACGTGATAAACGTGGTGTTTTTCCACCTGCAGGTGCGTGCGGATGAAGGATTTGCGTCCAGTGTAGTCGAAGTTGCTCTTCATCAGGAAGTAGAGCAGACGAGCCGCGTCGCTGCGGATGGAGCTCAGTTTGGAGTTACAGCACTTCAGGATCTCATAGCAGAAAGATGCACACATATCCGCACGGCCCTCGAAAAACGTACAAGGAAACTGGACACACAGGAAAACAGCAGCATGAGCATTCTTCAAAAATTCTTGTACGTGTCCTAAATTCTGCTTTACTGTTGACGAATTCTGTGCTTTCGGTTTTATTTTTTCTGGATTCCAATTTAATGGTTTAATACAATTTCAATGATCATAAATTCTAACCAACTGAATTAATAAAACTATAACAATTTTATAATTTATAACAATTTACTCTCTTTTAATTGATCTGGATCTATGATTTAATACACACTTATTATCAAAAACAGTGGTAATTAAATGAAGGCATACATCATTAACCATTTAATTAATCTTTTAAAAATATAATCAAATGAAAACGTAACAATTCCTATTATTTATTTATGTTGTTAACAAAGTGCTGCGCAACAATTGTGTGATATTCCTTAAAAAAATAAAGGTTTAATTATTTTATCTTTATTATATAAAACTGTGCAGCTCATTCACACAGAGACACGCAGAACATGCAGACTCCATATTTAAATATCAGTCTTTTGGAGTTGAATTTTCACAGACCCAGTCCATATCGCAATTTGATTAATTGTACACTTTTGATACTTTTGATTTATTAATCCACATTTTTCCAAATTCTCTATTTTCCACACCCCAGAAATCATAGGGCCCTAGTAAATGATGACAGAATTTTCACTTCTGGATGGACTATCCCATTGACAGCCATTGATTTATGTGCTTATTCTATTGTCACACTCACCTTGTAGATGAAAGTGCGAAGGGAAGTGAAGACCTGCTTGAGGGCCGTCTCTGATTGGTTGATTTGTAAGAAGCAGAGATGAACCTGGAACACTTTCTTCATGAGGGGATTGTGGCCATGATCCAAACTCAGCGGAGTCTGAGTGCAAACAAACAAATAAACACACACACTGTTATCAGTGAGGAATAAAGCACATGAGCATCACTCGTGAGAGCAGGTGATGATGATGATGATGATGTCTGACCTTAAAGGCAATGATGAAGATGCTCAGTGTGTCCAGAACTGTTAGACAAACTTCTGTGGCAATGTTTCCTTCCAACAGAGACTGATTCAACACATCTGCATCTGAATGGCTGTAAGCTACAAACACACACACACACACACACACAGATGAAAATGTGTTCATTTTACAGGCTCAAGAAGTAAATGAGTTTGTTTCTTCCTCAGAAAGATTTCAGAAATGTAGCATTGGATCACTTGCTCAGCAATGGATCCTCTGCAGTGAATGGGTGCCGTCAGAATGAGAGTCCAAACAGCTGATAAAAACATCACAATAATCCACAAGTAATCCACACCACTCCAGTCCATCAGTTAACGATAACGACCAAATGCATCATTATTAGCCGTTTTTAACTTTAACTTAGCTTCTGGCTAAAATACGAGCCCTCTAGCCATAATATTCCTTTCTCCAGTCATCTCATCTGAATCAGGAGAGAAATATGCACAGATCAATCGTTGTTTACAACCGTTTACAAGCAGCATATTAGGTTCTACAAATTTGTCAGTGGGTTTTAATGTAAGAGGTCAAGAAGTGATTGAGTTCTTAACTGCAAGTGGTGTTATGGACTAGTATTTTGGCGAGACACGACAGTTTCAAGTTAAAAATGTCTTAAAAATGGATTTGTTTCTTACAGACATGCAGCTTTTTTATTTCATAAGATGTTAATTGATGGACTGGAGTCGCATGGATCTGGAAATGGATCATTTGTGGATTATTGTGATGTTTTTAGCAGCTGTTTGGACTCTCATTCTGACGGCACCCATTCACTGCAGAGGATCCACTGGTGAACAACTGATACAATGCTTAATTTCTCCTAATCTGATGAAGAAACAATCTCATCTGCATCTTGGATGGCCCGAGGATGAATACATTTTCAGCAAATTTTCATTTTTGGGTAAACTATTCCCCTAAATAATCTTTGACCAGTTTTCATTTGATCTCATAAATTAAGTCCAATACTTCCAACATTAAATGTTACAAATAAAACAGAAGAAAGCTTTCTTTTCTGGTCTTTTATTGAAAGACAACAGAGAGCTGCAGATGTATTAGCTGGTTTTGTGCGCGTCTCACTGTGGTTGTACGTGTAGGAGTTGTCCAGACTGTTGAGCTGCTGCAGTCTCATATGCAAGGCTCCTGTCCTGCTGCGGGACACAGGAAGAGTCTGAGAGCGTCGCTCGTGAACCACCGGCCCTGATCCCTCCAGAGTCCTGATGACAGAGTCAATATTTAACATCAGCTTCTATTATGAGCTCATTAAACACTCTCCGACAACAATAAAGCTTCTGTGATCATTATTAGTGGCCGGCTGAAATGTGTTTGTTATTAACTGCTGTTGGTTTCTATATGTTGGCCATTAGCAGAGTGGTGGTTACTTAGTCAAAACATGCTATTATAAAACATTATTTAGATGTAATTTATTTATAACATGATATATTGGTGTAACACTTGATAATAGGGTTTCATTTGTTACCATTATTCAAGTACAATTTGACATGAAAAACACATACTGAAGCTTTTATTAACCTTAGTTAGTTCATTTCAATATTCACAAATACATGATTAAAATCAAAAGTATCTGTTAATATTATTTAATAGACCTGAAGTAAAATGAACAATTGTATTTTTTTTTAACCAACATTCATTCAAAGATCAGTAAACACTGTTGCAGATGCATTGCTCATTGTTCAAGTTAGCATTTAGTACCTTATTGTAATGCGTTACCTATATATATATATATATATATTACTCACTATATCTTTATAATCTACTATTATAAACGTGCAATATTAGTAAATGTTTGTTAAAAAAAAGACATTACCTTGCAATGTGTCTCTTTCCCATATATCTGAACTGATGAAGACACACTCTGAAATCAGATGAGAAATGAATGAGACAGGAGTGTGTGTGTGTGTGTGTGTGCTGTGAGGTGAAGTGCAGCACTTACTCTAGCAGACTGAAGAAGTTCATCAGGTCTGTGGGTGAAGCTTTATTCCAGTAATTGAACAGAGCATCTAACACACAGCAAGTGCATCAATCAAACGACAGACAACTACAACACAAGCAGGTTCACATCATCTCAGTGTGTGTGTACCTTCAGACATGCTCTTTAGTACGTGCAGGAAGCACATTAATATGTTCTTCACTTCAGATTGGTCCAGTTTGTCACAGCGGAGCAAAGAACTGCCCAGAACCCCAGCGACATGACACTGAGACAGAGAAAACAAGATCAGACATTCATAGGCCACAAAACACTTCTGGACACTTAAGTCACACTTGTCTGAAGGGCTATGCAATATATTGAAATAATAGCAATTATTTGATCAACTGCAAAAAAGTGTTGCTTAAGTGTCCAAATACTTGTTGGGGTAAACTGTAGATACACACCCAGGCAATTATAAGCACTCACACACACATGCACATTCACTAACACACACTCAAACACCTCAAATCACATGCACGCTCTAATAGATGGCATGTCTGTACACACACAAAAGGACCATGATACTGTAGCAGTAATGCACTGCATGCACTCAAAACGGCATTCACATGTGCAAGAACAGCTCTTTCTCTACAGGGCGTCACAGACAGGGAGGAGAGCAGCTCTACACACACACACACACACTGCCCTACACTAATGTGCTAATGTATCTACCATAGCACAGCACATGTTCCCCTGTCAGCAGATCCTCACTCTGACAGCACAGTGTGGAAACTATGAAACCCACAAAATACTGCGGCTGATTTTTCACTCCACTTATCATGCGGATACAGAGATGGAGACTGAAGGACTGTTTTTGGACTAATTCAAATGCAACAAAAGGAAAGAATATCAAAGAGAGATCATTCAGTGCGCCACAGCATTCCTGCAGTCAACAGATTTACTGACTCAGCTTCCTGTGACTGGAAGCATCAGCTGTGGATTTAGGCACAAGGTCTGCCCTGTTACTTCTATAAAATACAGACGATGTCTGCTTTCCACTGAAAGATATCTTAACCAGGTCATATCATGACACAGAGTTAGATGTATTACTTAGACTTGAACTTGCAAAACTCCAGTGCAAAAGAATAAATATTTTACTTTAGTTGCCATTTTATTCAACATCTATCTAAATAATGTGCAAAAAACCCCACCAACCACAGTTATGTGACATGACACATAACTGTGCTCTGCATTTATCCCATCCTAAGTGCACACACACAGCAGTGAACACACACCCGGAGCAGTGGGCAGCCATTTATGCTGCAGCGCCCGGGGAGCAGTTGGGGGTTCAGTGCCTTGCTCAAGGGCACCTCAGTCGTGGTATTGAAGGTGGGAGAGAGCGCTGTACATTCACTCCCCCCACCTACAATCCCTGCCGGTACGAGACTCGAACCCGCAACCTTTGGGTTACGAGTCCGACTCTTACCATTAGGCCACGACTTTCCTATGAGAGGATAATGGAAGGTTTTCTGGTCTGACTGCAATTAAAATGCAGTGTATTTGCAACAGAAAAAATATATATAAAGTGAATTCTGCTTATATGAAACATGACTATAAATATGTTTCTATGGAAATGTAACAATTTTTTACACAATTATATACACATTTATTTCTTTAACACTAAGACTCAGTATAATCAAATAATTGTGATTGATGTAATTTTTCTCAGCTTTAGTCTTTTTAAAGCTAAAAAACCCCCCAGTAATATCATCAAATTTTGTTAAATGCTATTGTATTAAATGTGCATATCATATAGCAAATGCTATTTTGTAGCATTTTTCATTCAAATAATGGTTTGAAAAGCCCTGCTCTAATGGACCGTGTTCCCAACAACCTGCACATATTTTTTATTATATACACACATTTATAATGTAGGACACTGTATAACACTTTTAATAAATTAGATGGTTATTACGAAACGGACACACACATCTAGTAATGTCACCAAACTCCACACGACTGCTGTGTGATTAGCCAGAGAACAGTTTATATGAAGCTTCGGTTCAGCTCTGATTTATTTCTTCATATCGAAATGCTTAAATCAAGACAACAACACAAGATCATTCAGCTTCAGTTCTGCGAGTTTATTATGTCATTGAATATCAATGTGCTTTGTAAAATAGTATCATTTGCATCATTTCAAGGAATTTTATGTTCTTCATTATTTTCTGTGTTTTCTTATTAAATCAGGTTTGTAGCAGGTGCTAACAGCGATTAACAAGCATTAATGTAAATGAAGGACAGGGTCGGGTGGGGTTGCTATAAACCAATAACGCTCATTTGATTAGAGAGAATAACGACCCCGCCCCCCTCCTGTCAATCACTGTGTCACACCCCCCTTCCACACAACACACTACACTGCACCTACCATTTGGGGTGGCCCACCACAGCCCTGCAGGGGGCCCTAGTACTTTCAGCTTCATGTGTTTCCCTGTGGCTCTAAACACATAACCGGTCTGGTCAGCAGGTAAAACACTGTGCCACTGTGTCACGCGCGTGGAATTTACAGCTGATCTTATGACATCACAATGACCGAGAGAATGTTTGGAATCTTTGATCTTCAGAGTGTGTTGTGTTGTGTGTGTGTGTGTGTGGGGGGGGGGGGGGGGGGGGGTCGTTATTCTCTCTGATCAGTTGATATCTATTGGTTTATAGCAACTCCACCAGACCTTGTCCTTCATTTACATTAATGCTTGTTAATCACTGTTAACACCTGCTATAAACCTGAATTACCAGTCAAACACAGCGAAAATATTGACAAACATAAATTTCCTTAAAATTATGCCATAACATTGTAAAACAACAAACATGTTTTACAAAGCACATTAATATTCAATGACATAATAATAAACTCACAAAACTGAAGCTGAATCACCTGATCTTTGATGAAGCACATAGCAATTTGGAGTTTGGTGCCATTGGTGAATTTTAGAGGTGTGTATGTGTGTGTTTTCTTTCTGTAATAAACCCATGATTCATTAGAAGTGTTATTGTTTTCTGTCAAGAAATGTGTTTGAGAAGGCGTTTTAAAGCTATGTGTGAGTGAAATATAATGTTATAAAATAAAGATGTAAAACTAATGATAAATGTATTTAACATAATGATTTTTTAACACATTCACAAAACTTGAGAATATATCTGTTTCAGTTTTCTAATTACTAAAGCTGAAAAACTGAAAGATCATTTACATATCAAAGTCTTAAAGGTACAGCTGGGAAAAAAACCCCCGCCTGCCTTCTGTTGAACACAAAAGAAGATATTTTGAAGAATGTTGGTAACCAAATAGTACTACAGTAGCCATTGACTTACATAGTATTTGTTTTCCATACTATGTAAGTTAATGGCTACCGCCAACTGTTTGGTTACCAACATTCTTCAAAATATCTTCTTTTGTGTTCAACAGAAGAAAGAAACCCATCCAAGCTTCTTGAGGGTGAGTAAATGATGATTATTGGGTGAACTAACCCTTTTATAAGTGACCCTCAGGGAAAACAATGCAATATGACCCCTTTAAGACAGTCAATCATGATCTTCTAGCTAAGGGAACAGAGGATCAGTAAAGCCAAATGCTCACACAGGCACGTCAGACTGGGACAGTGTAGGGTAAGAGGTCAAAGGTGAGTGGTAATAACAGAGCTGCAGGGCAGGGGTCATAGATCAACGGTGATGTAATACTTGTGTAGGGGGTGTGTGTTGCTCAGTTGGTGTAGACAGTAGAGAGAAGTCCATGGTCTGGCGTTTAAGACGTGCAGAGAGAGACGTCTCCTCTGAGTCAGTAAAGAAACGCAGCATGCTGGAAGAGTGACGGCGAGTGAAACGCTCCCGCTGAACGCCGCAACAGCAGGAGACACACAACCACAGGTTAGCACACACTCTCACACACACACACACACACACACACACACTCCTGTTCATACAAGGATAAGCATACATCCATACACACATACTGCGACACATAAACACAAAACATGATAACGGTCCATCATAAATAATGTACACAAAAGTGAAAATCAGGTCATGTGAGCAGTACCTTGTCTAGGGGGTGTGGCTTGTCAATGCTGCGCTCTGATAGGCCGTTTCCAGAGTCCGTGCTGATAAGAGAGCTGCGCGAGTTAGTGTGCCGTACAGAGCTCATGGTCGGAGTGTGAGGAGAGACTGACAAACACAAACACCTCAATATACTGGACACAATCACTCTCAAATTATATTTCTCACAGAACAATAATCTGAACACAATTATTTCAACCCTGTAAAGCCTGACATAGGAAATAACAGACAAAAATCGAATTTGTTTTAAAATGGAAGTTTACTGAATGTTTGCACAAAAAAAATGAAAATTTTGCACATTTGATTTTTGTTGAGTATCCTATTTGATACATCAGGCATTTATGACTCATACAGCATGAAGAATATTAGAGAATATTGAGCTCATACTTCAGGGGGAAAGAAACACCTCAGTTTTATTCATAGGCCCAAAATGAGCAAAAATATTATATTTGGTGCAGCTGCTGTTATTTATATGGCCAAAAAGTAAGACAAAATTCTGATAGACCTTTCTAACAGTATAACAGATTACTTGCATAAAATTAATATAACTTGTCACTCTATATCTCAATAATGTCTGTAAGATGACTTTTAAATGCTTAGTTTATGAACAAAACACAGTGGTTTTAATTGTTTGAAACATCTAATGCAATGCAATACAATGATGACTGAGCCTGATGAATCATATTTATTAAATACAATACATCTGATGTATCATATTTAACATGATTTTTCAAAAAAAAAAAAGATGTATGAATAATCTAGTAAACCTAAGTTGCTTCAGTCCAAGTGTCATTCTTGTAATATTACAATTACTAACCATACAAAAGTTATTCTTACATTTACTTTATAAATGACCTGAAGGGGGACATTTTTACAATCATACTGAAAGGCATTTTTCTTGCTAAAATATATAAACTATCAATTAGGCAGAAGGCATGTAGTAGATTGTGTACAACGGTTTTTACAAAAAAAAATTTGATCATGCTTATCATTTATAGGTTTTAGAAATTTTCATATTAAAAATGTGATATAGTGGGCTTTATAGGGTTAAATGTCCAGGATGACTGACTGTGATTATGCCATGTTGCACAGCATTTTCAATGAGGGAAAACAAATTCCTTGTTTCTGTAACACTGTCAGATAGCGGCTGGTTTAGGATGCTGTCTCTCACCTGTTCCTGAAATCACTCCAAGCACCTCTTTATGCAGGCTGCTGTCCACTGGACTGGCCACATTTTTTGTAGGTGTCATCATTACATGATCATCACGGCCATTCTGAAGCAATACAAACAGAACAGAACTCACTGCATATTCATATCATCCATATCTTTCTTTCTTACTACACTTTTTTTTTTTTTTAAGTAATTATTTGAAATCTGATATTGATATAAATTCTTAACATCTCAAGATGTATCGTTTAGTGTTCACTTTTTTCCAATGGATGTGTGAAGATTGGGGTCAGTAAAAATGTTTTATGTTTTTGAAATCTGGAGAGTTTTTCCAGGGATGTGCGTGCTTTTGTTTTGATTATGTTTTTGAAATTGTTTTATGTTCTATTATACTCACCAAGGCTTTTACTGTATACTTGATCAAACATTCAGTACAAATGATAAGTAACATTGTGAAATATTTAAAACAACTGTTTTCTATTTTAATATAGATTACTCCAGTCTTCAGTGTCACATGATCCTTCAGAAATCATTCTAATATGCCGATTTGCTGCTCAAGAAACATTTATTATTTTTTCTTCACTATCAATTTTGATGACGTATACTTGCTGAATAAAAGCATTATTTCTTTTAAAAATCCAATCCAATCTATTCATCCAATAAACGGAATGCTCTGACTCTGTGTAAGTTTCTTCTGAGAAACACAAGATATTTTAAAGAATGTTTTAACAGTCATTGTTCATCCATACTGACTTTCATTGTATGGACAAAACCACGATAACATTTAATTTGGCGTTCTATAGAAGAAACTACATCAGGTTTGGAATGACATAAGGGTAAGTAATGACCAAATTTTCATTTTCAGTGAACTATCCCTTTAAACCTGCAACAAGCCTGCATTTGTAGTAATATGTGCTTCTATATGGCTGCACAGTCTGAAACAAACACTAGGTGTCAGTCTTACAACGTTAGTATGGTTGTTGACAGGAGACGGCTCTTTAATGTTGAGCCTGTGGACGTTTTCCAGCAGCAGACTGAACAGAGGCAGGTACAGCGTAGCCAGGCGAGCCTGCTGACCCTGAAAAACAGACAAAACACACGCTTTATATTTAATACATACACAGTTGTGTTCATAGCACAATAATACCAAAATGACACAGTGCTTATTTACCTTGGAGGAGTAGCGATCGTCAAAGGCGTGTTTGATCATCAGGTTCTTCAGCACCTGTACAGCGATCTGACGGATGTCTCTGAACTCCTGCAGACCTCCACCCACTTCCCTCAGCAACAGCCCCACCAGGAAGTGATTCTTACAGAAATCATCAGTTAAAGAGTAGTCCAGCTGAAGATCTGACAGAGAGACAGAGAGAAGGATGTGAGTTCAGGACCGAAAATACAAAACATCACTCCTGAACTATAGTTCTGTCAGGACCACTATCGTCAAAATGATAGATACTTAGCATAAAGTTTGGTTTGGCGGTACGGTTCTGTTCTGGGCAAAAAACTCCCTGCCCATCCATGCAGCCTGTCATGAATGAGCAGGGAGAGCAGCAATAATAACCCCTCTAGGGTTAACAGAACAGAACAAGGCAGATATCATTAATGTACTTGATATTTAAATGTAACACTTTATTAAAGATAAAGGAGTCTGATTAGCAAGGAATATCAGAAAGCCAAGTCCTGACTGTGGCGAAAGGAGGAGCTGGGGATGGAGGAGGGTAATTTGCTCCTGAGCAAGCTGAAAAGCTGCTGAATAGAGCTTATATAGGAATGCCGCGATAGGTGTCGTATTCCTATATGTAGATGTGATCAGCTGACAATCAGCTGATGCAAGCTTGACTCACGTGACCTGCCAGAACTAACGCTAACGCTTAATAAATGGAAAAAACAGGCATTATAACGAAACAGAAATTATATAAGAATAGTTCACCCCAAAAATACAACTGCTGTCTTCATTTACGGCATGTGCACATTCAAACAATAAAACATCAAATAAATTGTTTTTCACATTTGCGTGACTATGATGCATTTAAATGTTTTAACTGAACATGACTACATTTATGCACATGTAGAAGTATGGACTTTATTATTATTATAAAATAAAATATATTATAAAAAAATAATCAAATTGTATTTTGACTGTAGTGTATATCAGAGCAGTGGTTCTCAACCTTTTTGGCCCCCACTGTTCACAACAGTATTCAAAGACCCCATGACTTTTCCAGTTTTTGTGATTTACTTTATAAGAATTAAAGTATTTTGTTTTCACAATTTTTATCTGGTAAAATATTTTGGAGCTTGGCATAACTAGAAAAACTTATATTTATTATAAATAAATATAATATTTTAATAAGTTACATTACATTTCCAGGACTAGAAATCACACTTTTTAAAGTAGACTATCACATATTCAGGGTTTTCAAGACCTTGGGAATCTTAGTTTTTCAAAGAAAAAAATGAAAATAAGAAATATGTTGATTTGTAGTTGTTTTAATGCTTGTTCTGTCTTATTTTAAATCATTTAAGTCATCTTGAGGCCCCCTTGGATGTTTGCTGAAGGCCCCTGGTTGAGAACCCTTGGATTAGAGGAAGACAGCTATTTTGAAGGTCATAATAAAATTTTATAATTATGTTAAAAATTTAGAGATATCAGCCTTTAGTCCAATTCCATCAATATTCTACAAGGTCTTTGACTTTCACATGTTTCTGCTTTTCACTTTAATGATGGTTCACCTTGAAAGCGCTGGATTCGGCCCTTCCTGAATGGCATGGGCAGATTAAGAGGAACGTAGTGCTCATGATTACAGGCCACCTTCAGAAACTCAAACTTAAACTCATACAGCACCTGAGTGAGAAAGAAACAGAGAAAGAGAGGCATCAGATTGCACCATGGGAAATCTTTCTGAGATGGAATATATAATTGAAGAAAAAAAAACTCATATTCGCTTGTAAATGGAGATAAACAAGCAGAACAAATTACTTTTGTATCTCCGGGCATGAAGCAGTTGATGTAGTTGTTGATCTGTTTGAAGACGAACCCTCTGTCCATGAAGGTGAAACAGCGCTGGTGAAAATGATCAATGGTTGAGTTTACTGATTGATTCAAGACAACATCAAAAACCCTTCCTCAAACTAATGTACAACTTATCACTGGTAAAGATGGTAGACATTATAAACATTATCTTATGGTTATTGCAGATCTAGGTTTGTATTACCACAAAGTTCAAAATTTGAACTATCGAGTGCTTCACAGAACCAAACTAGTGTGCTTTTACGAGAGCAGCAATTTGGTTTGTGGTTAATGTGATCTGAATTCACAAGTAAGCTTCTATTGATGAAGCACATTTTGCTGGAATATATCACCAATAGTTCAGTTGCAACTACAGTACAAAACAAAGCAAAGCAAAGCCAAACAAGAAGCAAAACAAAGCAAAGCAAGCAAAACAAAGCGCAAAGCAAGCAAAACAAAGCGCAAAGCAAGCAAAACAAAGCAAAACAAAGCAAAACAAAGCAAAGCAAAGCAAAAAGCAAAGCAAGCAAAACAAAGCAAGCAAAACAAAGCAAAGCAAAGCAAAGCAAAGCAAAGCAAGCAAAACAAAGCGCAAAGCAAACAAAACAAAGCAAAACAAAGCAAAGCAAAACAAAGCAAAGCAAAGCAAAGCAAAAAGCAAAGCAAGCAAAACAAAGCAAAAAAGCAAGCAAAACAAAACA
>NW_015505968.1:458138-480683 GCF_001515645.1 Sinocyclocheilus grahami
AACAAAGCAAAGCAAGCAAAACAAAGCAAACAAAGCAAGCAAAACAAAGCAACGCAAAGCAAAAAAAGCAAAGCAAAGCAAAGCAAGCAAAACAAAGCAACGCAAAAAGCAAAGCAAGCAAAACAAAGCAAAACAAAGCAAGCAAAACAAAGCAAAGCAAGCAAAACAAAGCAAAACAAAAAGCAAAGCAAAGCAAAACAAAAAGCAAAACAAAGCAAGCAAAACAAAGCAAAGCAAAACAAAGCAAAGCAAAATAAAAAATATAATAAAATAAAAACTTCCAGATCTCGAGCCTTGATGCTTGATGACTTCCTCATAGTGTGAAAGCAGCCCAGCAGCTCGGCTCACCTTGATGAAGACAGCAAGGCTGTGATTGGCGTTTCGTGTTGCGTCCAGGTTGTCTTTGTATTTCTGTGCGATATGAGGCATCAGCATGGTCACCAAGGTCTCCACGGAGTGATAGAATGAAGCTGAGAAACGCTGGTTCCTAGACACCTAAAGGACACGACAGGGGTCAAATCAAAAACTGCCATGAAAAAAACCCATCAGATTTATGCACTTAGGAAGAAGTTCAGAAATTAACTAGATTTGAACATTTTCAGAAGAACATATGAGTGGTGTTTGTTTGCTGTGATGTTACCCATCCTCACCTTGGCCTTGCCCGTCTCAATTAGGTACTGAGCCATAGACTTGACTAAAACCTCAAAGAAATACCAGGAGTACTAGAGGAGAAACAGCACAGATTCAAGAGGATATACAGTACCTACAACACATGCAACAGCCACTAAACCATGAACACTGCCGTAGTCCTTACAAATTTATTCAAGAGTTTAAAACTTTTAAACTATAAATAAGAGAGTATACTTTCAATTTACTTTGTATGTAGCCTACTTACCAGAGACATACATAGAGACTACAAAATTATATAATACTGACAAGTATACAGAAAAGTCTATATATATATAAAGTAATTGTACTTGTTTTTTGATCGAGATATCCTTCAGAAAAGTATATTTCGGTATTCAAAATATACTTTCCTTGTAGTTGTATTTACATTTTTGACAGAGTAGTATATGAAACACTTTTTTCCACGCATACAGTATAGGTGTCACACCCCAGGACTGTTTGTTGTGTTTTCATCCCCCATGTGCTCTGTGTGACCCAGTTTTCCGTCTATGTCTGATTGTCATTTGGTTCATGTGTGTCTTGTTAATTATCCTCATTTACCAATGTATTTAAGTTGTGTTCAGTCCTGTGTTCCCTGGTCTGGTCTACTACATCCCTACATGTGTCTCCTGCATGTTCTGTCCTGGATTCACCCTTGTGCGGATTTATTAAAGACTATTTGCATTCATCTTCATCTTCTTCGTGCATTTATCTCACCGTAGCATGACAATAGGCTTCTTTTAGGTAATACTACAGCATATGATTTACATACTACCCGATAAACTTACACGTTTACGTTTTTATTTACATTTGGCTGATTTGATCAACAATTGCTCCACGGTATACAGTAAGTCAATTATATGAGTGATGTTAAGTTCATTTGAAAACCTACAAGTATACTTTCAATATAAAACCTATTAAACTATTATACAGTGTATTTTCATAAACTCAATAGACAGCTAGAAGTACATTTAACTACTATTAAACTAAGAGTACTCATAAGTAGGGTTGCAAAGGGGTGGACAATGTCTGGTAAATTTCCAAAAATACCAGGAATATTCCCCAAAATCCTGGAACGTTTCCAAAATTTCTGGAATATTTCCCAAATTTACTGGAAATTTTCCACCTTTTTGCAACCCTACTCATAAGTTAATATATTAACTTCATATAGTTCACAGTATAGTTGCAATAGTGAGAAAACTTATATGTAAACTAGTTGTGTAGACAAAATGACCACAGTTACACTTTAAGTACACTTAAAAGCATACTTTTCTGAACTAAAAAGAAATTTAGGAAGTTTTGAAATAGTACACTTACAATTATACTATGAGTACACTGATTTTATTATACTTACTATATAATGTAAACTTAAAAAATTAACTTGAACCTTAGTTTAGTTAATAAAACTAATTTGAAGTGTGCTTCTTCATTGTGAGGGATGTTTTAATCTGATTCACTGGTTGTACCTTCAGCAGTTTGTTGCTGGTGAGGAAGTCAGTTGAGGGTTTCAGGATGGTGGTCATGGTTTTTGCCAGTTCCTCATGGACAGTTTTACCATTGGTTAAGTTTGTCTCCTCCTTCAAAACATACTACTCAAAAACAAAACACAAGAAAACAAGAATGATGATATAAAGGGTTATAGTCAAAAACACTTGTTTGACATCACAAGCAAAACGTGATGTATCATGATGCAGCGCACCTTTACATAAGAACGCAAGTGATGCTCCAGACCCTCTTCATGACACTGAGCCACGACATGGATCATCACCCTGACGAGAGAAGAGACAAAATGAGGACAAGGGTTTTATCATTGACTAAAACCAAAACCCAAAACCTTTTTTGTTAACTAAACTCAACTAAAATATTAGATGGAAAAACTTAAAGTAAACAACATTTGAAATGTTGTCTTGGCAAATAAATAAAATAAGATGAAGCAATAAAATGAGCTGAAAATGATATAAAAAGAAATGTAACCTAAATGGTATTATAAAAAACACACAATGAAAAATGACAAAAGCAAGTAACAAAATTACTAAAAATGAAACTTAAAATTAAAATGAAAACTGAATATATATAATATATAATAATATAAATAATATAAAAAATATTAATAAAAACTACAGTAACACTTTACAATAAAGATCCATTAGTTAATGTTAGTTAATGTATTAACTAACATGAACGAACCATGAACAGTACATTTATTACTGTATTTATTAATCTTTGCTGATTAAAATACAGTTGTTCATTATTAGTTCATGTTAATTCACAGTGCATTAACTAATGTTAACAAGCACAACTTTAGATTTTAATAATGCATTAATAAATGTTGAAATTAACATTAACTAAGATTAAGAAATGCTGTAGAAGTATTGTTCATGTTTAGTTCAGGTGAACTAAAGCAGTTAACTAATGAAACGTTTTGTAAAGTGCTACCAAAACTACTAAAATAACACTGTAGCAGACACCCTACAGCAGGTGAAAGCTGCTCAGCACAGACCTGGTGACGTTCACAGCAACATCATCCTGACCGGAGATGGTGAGCACACGAAACAGCTGGTTCAGTATGGTGGGGAGGAACTTCACCATCACATGAGCCTCCATGGCATGCAGACTCTGTAGAGGAGAGAGACAGATCTGTGATCTCAGGATGAGATGGGTGAGAATCGCCTGCTAACCCAGACTGAACAAACACCTCAAGGCCTCAAACATCCTCAGGAAGGACAAACAGCAAGTACCTTCAGGTATTTAATCAGTTCTCCTCCTGACTGGCCTGTGGATTCAATACTCTGGCAGTGATGAAAGAAGTTATGCAGATGTTGATCCTGACCAGAAAGAAAAGTAATTAACGCTTAATATCACATTTTGTATCTGATTACTATGTGACAATTCTGATCTGAGATGTACAAGGTAGACACTTCATACCTGTGTGTATACAGTGGACACCAGCTGTGTGGAGACTTTGAGCAGCGGCCTCCCACCATCCACCCACTTCACCTCTTGACCAGTGTGCTGCTGCAACACACACACACACACACACACTTTAGCCAGCTAGACTCTTCAAACCAGGGTTTCTCAAACCGGGTTCATGAACCCCTGGGGTTTTTGGAGGGAACTGCAGGGGGTTTGTGAGTTGATGAAAAGCTATTTAATTAAATCATGAAATCGAATAAATACTTTATTTTAAGGTGTCCTTGTCACAGTGTAATTATACATATACATACGGAGTAATATTAATTAACTACATGTACTTACTATAGGGTTAGGGTTTGGCTTAGGGTTACTTGCATGTAATTATGCATAATTAACTGTTATTATAATAGTAAGTACATGTAACATGTGTAACAAGGACATGTTAAAATAAAGTGTTACCGAAAATGAAAATAAATATTTTTTTAAATACAAACCCAATTCCAAAAAAGTTGGGACACTGTACAAATTGTGAGTAAAAAAGGAATGGAATAATTTACAAATGGAATAATTTCATAAACTTATATTTTATTCACAATAGAATATAGATAACATATCAAATGTTGAAAGTGAGACATTTTGAAATGTCATGCCAAATATTGGCTCATTTTGGATTTCATGAGAGCTACACATTCCAAAAAAGTTGGGACAGGTAGCAATAAGAGGCCGGAAAAGTTAAATGTACATATAAGGAACAGCTGGAAGACCAATTTGCAACTTATTAGGTCAATTGGCAACATAATTGGGTATAAAAAGAGCCTCTCAGAGTAGCAGTGTCTCTCAGAAGTCAAGATGGGCAGAGGATCACCAATTCCCCCAATGCTGCAGCGAAAAATAGTGGAGCAATATCAGAAACAAAATGTAACGCTTATTAAAAAAATATTAAATATTTTATTTGTTTACCTCCATGTCACATGACCATTAACCAACATGTCAGTGAACATGTCAATAACTGTGAACATGCAAATAAAAGTATTAACTTAAAATCTCAGGGGATACGGTAAGTAAATATTTTAGGGTTTCAGTTGACAAAAGAAATCAATTTTCAGGTACTTCAGGAAGAAATGCATGCTCTGTCATGATTATATGCAAATTTCAGCCTCCAAGTATATGTACCTGTTTACTTCAATGGTGAATTTTGCAATACATTTCCAATTCACCCCTTAACACATGTCAACTCAACTCAAAACAAAAAAAAGCATAACAAAATACAAAAATAACAAAACAAAATGGAACAACAAAAAACACAACACAACAAAGCATAATAAAACCAACAAACACGAAAAACAACAACAATATAATACAACAACAAAAAAAGCAAGAAAAAACAAAAACACGTGCGCTCACACACACACACACAAAAGACAACACCACAAACAAAACTAAATAAAAACCACAATACAAGAAAACAAAAAACACACACACAAAACACAACAAAAAAACAAAAACACAAAGCAACAAAACACACACACACAAAACAACCAAACAAAAACAAAAAATATAATACAACAAAACAAAAAAACACAACACAAAAACCACAACAATACAACAAAACAAACATACAAACAAAAACAACACAAAGATACAAAAAAACCACACACACAACAACACACACCAAAAAACAAAACAAAAAAAAAAACATGATCAAAATCAGTGTTTGGGTCTCTCACCTTGCTGCTGTTGTCCTGGAAACTCAAGTAACCTGATGGCAGGTTTGCAGCCACTGCCACCTGCTGTTCATTCATAATGACTCTGCCATCCTTCAGCAAGGGGAGCCACGCATAACCCACTACACACACACACACACACACACACACACACACACACACACACACAGAATGAGTGGGTAGAACGGTACTTTGCAAGAAACGGGGTCCTTAAAAATGCCAATGTATGCAGCCCATACATTGTGTTTGATTAGTTAAAATTGATCTAAATATTGATTGTCCTTTTCCTCTTTCACTGTGTATTTTCAATCCAGTGGTTAAGGCTGTTTTCAGAAGGTCGTATGTGAGTGTGTGTCTCACCTTGTGTTTCCACCTGTTCTCGTCTCTTAGTGCTGGCTTTGCTGTTGCTGTCACAGCTGATGTGATAGAGAGTGAAAAGAAGATGATGTCTGTCCGTCAGCTGAGCCGGCAACTCTATCTTAAACTGGACACGTTAAAAACAAGCGTTAAAAGCCACAAACACCACAACAGTTTGACCATAAGCACTGCAAACTCACAAACTTATAGTGATGTAGCGCTCAGAGGTAAACGTCTCACCTCTTCATAAAACTCTGGGTTCTGCTGGTGGTGTAAGACCGCAGCAAACGCTTTCTTACAGAACAGAGGCCCTCCTGGACGCCCGTATATACACTGACAAAACAGAGAGCAGACAGCTACAGCATCACTTACAGTTAAACAAATGAACTAAATCACCTAGTGGAAGAGTTATTGTGATTCAGTTCTTCATAAATGCAATGACATTAGCATTCAAGTGTTTGGGGTCGGTAAGATTTTTTAAATGTTTTTGAAAGAAGTCTCCTGTGCTCACCAAAACACAATAATATTGTGACATATTATTACATATTATTGTATATTTAAATGTCTTGTAAAATGTAATTTATTCCTGTGATGCAAAGCTGAATTTCCAGCATCATTACTCCAGTCTTCAGTGTCACATGATCCTTCAGAAATCATTCTAACATGCTGATTTATTTCTCAAGAAACATTTCTTATTATCAATGCTGAAAACAGTTGTGCTGCTTAATATTTTTGTAGAAACTGTGATACATTTTCTCTGGATTCTTTGATGAATTAAAAAAAAATGTTTTAAATGAAATGTTATAAAAAAAATGGTAGCTTCTGGAGGCCATACACCTTAACTGTGATACAATCACTGCAAGCACTGATTGAGTGTTTGTGTGTGACATTACCTTCAGTGGGAGAGCGTCCTCTTCATCCGAATAAGTGTCCCGCAGCTTATTAGATTTTAACTTTTCAGATTTACCTAGTGCCTCATTACACTTAAAGCCTGTAGTTTCCACTGCATGTGTTTAAATATTGAAAAGAATGCTTGTTCAGATCAATTTCTGCATTTCTGTCAGGACCACTATCATCAAAGATGATTGACAATTAGCATACAGTTTGGATTGGCGGTATGGTTCTGTTCTGTTCTGAGCAGCGATAACCCGTTAAAATGTATTGCAGATATCATTAAAGTTCAAAAATGTTATGTACACATTTTAGAATTAGTTTGATTCAAAGGAGAATCAGAAGGCTGAATCCCGACTGACAGAGGAGGAGCTGGGGATGGAGGAGGGTAATTAGCTTTTTCCACTCGGGTGAAAGAGATGAGAGCACACACAGACACACACATCCTGCCCAGCTCATCTTTAACATCCCATTGGAAAGATAAACGTAATGGTATGGCTTAAAAACAACAACCCAAAAACAGTAAAACAAATATTTGCCTCAACATTATTGATTCTACTCGTGTTGCTTTTACAGTAAAATTGAGATCTCACACACTCAGGCTGGAAGTCACTATTTAGTTTCAACCTTCAGAGTCTGAGTTCTTCATATAAGGCTCGGCACAATGTGCTATTCCACCCTGTAAGACCTTCTCTATCCGAGCGACCAAGAAGACGTCAGGGTGCGGACAGGTCACCGAAAACACTCCCTATAGACAGACATGATTAGAGATTTTCACAAACAAGGGTAGTAATGTTTAATGTGCACTAGCGGTTGGGTTCAATTGCATTCAATTGATCAGTAACAGTAAAGTGACTGGGGAAAAAAGTATCTCAGTTTCCACAAAAATATAAAGGATAATATGAAATGTTTCTTGAGCAGCAAATCAGCATAAATCAGCATATGATTTCTGAAGGAGAAAATTTAATTTTATAATATATTAAAATCATTCTTGTCTTTTTCTTTGTTTGTGTTAATGCAAACAGCATAAAATTTGCCAACATTTTTTATTTTTATTAGAATTTTTATATTTCACCCATATTTCCCTTCATAAATCTATTTTATATTAGGTATAAAAAAATAGTTACACTCAGGACCTTAATGACAAAATGTCCCTATCGGAACTACAACATTTAATTCCAAAATGCCCAATACTTTCTTTATTAATTCATACATTCTTTATTAATAGGCTTAAAATTATTTACTACTTTTAAAGTTTTAAAAACTTTTAGTATTTTTCAGCTGATGGCATCATTTTGGCAAAAGAGCTGACTCTGCACAAAAAATAATATTCCACTTATCCAAGACTGTAAAATAAAATAATAAAATAAAAAAAAAAATCAGCATTTAGTATTTGGAAATTGTGTGAGATCAGGACTGACGTAAAAAAAAAAACTGTAACTGAAAGCGGAAAGAAATATGAAGTGTTATGGTTACACTTTTTTGTGAAAGTATATTTAAACCGTGTTTGTCCCTGTAATACTATAAATGGCTTTTGTTTGAGGGATGAACCAAAATGATTTTCTGTGTTTATCAACAGCAGGTCACAGCTGCTCTTGACAGAGATTGGATCTCTTGTTTTTTTGTCCTCACCTGTCGTGGAAACTGAATGGCGCTCTCTGTCAGGCTGTTGGCTGTCGGTTGTGCTGCTTGCGGACTGTCTGGTGCTGCGGTGCTGTTGTGAGCTCCTGACGAAGGCAGCAGCGCTTTCACAGACGGATGGTTCATATCCACGTGGAAGTCTGAGGAGATCTTACGACCACTTTGAATATCAAACAATGACAGAGAGATGAAGAAGGGCTCAACCTGCAACACAAACCAGTGCAGAAACTCTCAGATGAAAGACGGTTTACTGGGATGGAAACTATAGTTAGCAAGGTAAAGTACGTTAGTGGTTGGACCCTCTTCATTTTCCGCCACACAGCTCTGCAGGTTGAAGGACAGGTCGTTACAGTTCACCAAGATCCGCTTCCCGAACTTTTCCTCAAAGGGCTTCACATCTGGCTCGATCCCAGAGAAATCCAGTTTCTGCTCAAAGTGGAGGATGAGACGAATAATAAGTACATGAGATTCATCTATAGGCATATTTTTATATATTTACACTAGCATCCAATAGTTCGGGGTCAGTAAGATTTTTATGTTTTTTAAAGAAGTCTCTATTATCTGTGATGCAAAGCTTTTTTTTTTTTAAGGCTTTGATGAATAGAATGTTCTTTTGTAACATTACAAATGTTTTCTGACCACAAACTTCTGTGTACTTTAGTGTAGTATCTTCATCGTTTAGTGAAGAGGGGAAAACATGAGCTAGTAAAAGAGGCTGTTCCTCGGCTTCTATATTAGTGATGTACCTGTAAATCTGGGTCCAGTGTAAAGAGTTTTAGCCGTGCCTCATTTCTCATCTTGCTCTCGATGTCTCTGGCACTCTGGGAGAACAGAGCAGAGAGATATCAGTTAAAACCTGCAAAGCTTTTTGATTCAGTGTCATTCACTTCCAGCTCCAGATGAACAGAAGCGAATGCGTTCTATATTTTCATATCTCTTATAGATGATGACTATACAATCTGGAGCAAAACAACTTTCTGGGAGATCACACAATAAAGCATCATGTTGGTATGAAGAGGTTATTAGACCAGATTGTCATAGCAAAGTCAGAATGACCTCCTCTCCTAGGTTCACGAAACGGTCGTCCATAAAATGCATTGCTGTTCTGTTGTAAGTAATCTTAAAGATTCCTAAATGCATCTACTTTCGGAAGGCCAAATAAAGTGCTTTTGCTTTCGCCTAGAAACGCACAGCGTCTCCCTGACATGCTGCTTCAACACTAACTGCGGTTACTGAAACCACGCCTTCTTTCTTTGCGTGCACATTTGGGCGGCATTATGCAAATATTTCCACATAGTGAGGTAGATATGTGGGGGCGTGTTAGAACGAGCCGTTTTAGGGGGGCGTGGCAGAGTCTTAACTTTGATAAAGAATATCTCTTTGGGTTTGAGACTTTAGCCACTCAGGGATCTTATCTATGCACAATCAGCTTGTAACACTCCAAAGAGAAAGGAAAACTTGAAATCGCATCATATGACCCCTTTAAACTAAATTGAATAAACACTGAACTGACTTGAGCTGAATAACGACACTATGAGCTTCTATAGAGATGCTTTTTGCTGAATTAAGCTCATTTGATAATTGAATAAACTTTGCAGTATATTGAACTAAACTGAATCAACACTGAACTGATGTGCTGAATAACAACACTATTAGCTTCTGTAGAACTGCTTTGAGTTCACTTCATAACTAATGAACTTTGCAAAATTCACACTGTTACTGATCTAAATCAAATCAACACTGAACTAAATGGAGTTAAATAATGACACTATTTGTTTCATTGAAGAACTAAATGAAGGTGACTTGACTTAAAGGAGCGGACACATTTATCGCAGTTGGGTGAATTTTTTTAACAGGAATCCACATGTTTGGGAATTTTGTGTGAGGGCGAAAGATTTCGCAACAGGTTCCAGTTGCTCACGCGAATTTGTCATGTTGATCAATAGAAAGCTGCTTGATTTAAAAGTGACTTCTGTTGATTGTTGGAATTTGTTAGCGAAATTTTGCAGGCAAATATGGTAATTTTCCATTGTGTAACGATGTACAAAGCTCACACCTAAGTCACTTTCAAACCAAGCAGCTTTCTGTTCGTCAGTGTAGAGAATTTGAAAATGAGCAAAATCTGCACGGGGAACTTTTTCGCCCTCGCACAAAACTCAATTTCCTCAAAACTCAACACAAGTTCCTACTGAAGTGAATGAAATCCGCCTGTGAAATTCCACACAACGATGATAAATGTGACTGCACCTTTAGTCTTAAAGGATTAGTTCACCCAAAAATGGAAATTGTGTCATTAATTACTCACCCTCGTGTCGTTTCAAACCCGTAAGACCTTCGTTCATCTTCGGAACACAAATTAAGATATTTTTGATGGAATCTGAGATTCCGTCACGCCGTCACGCCGGATCTGTTTCCGTTCAGATCAAATCAAAACAATGTAGGAAACAGATCTGGCATGACGCAGCTGACACAGAACAGCATGCATTGTTTACATCCAGCGGATATTCTCCAAAATGGCTCTACAGGGTGACGCGGAGGAGACGAATTGTTGAATAAAGTCGTTTTTTTCTTTTTCTTTCGCACACAAAAAGTATTCTCGTAGCTTCGTATAATTGCGGTTGAACCACTGATGTCACATGGATTATTTTACAGATCTCCTTGCTACGTCTCTGGACTTGGGAACATTTCAGTTGCGTTGTTGTCTATGCAGGATCAGAAAGCTCTCAGATTCCATCAAAAATATCTTAATTTGTGTTGAGAAGATAAACGAAGGTCTTACGGGTTTGAAACGGCATGAGGGTGAGTAATTAATGACAGAATTTTCATTTTTGGGTGAACTAACCCTTTAAGAACTAGTTGTTGAAATGGACAAAGTTGTTGATAATCACAGCATTGAAACTTCACAAGACATTCACAGTTGTTCTGAGATGCTTAGTAACAAGCAAGACTTCCTCTTGCACACCTTTATATTCTGCTTTACTTCAAGATTTTCAGTTTTCCATTCCTTAATGTCAAATAATGTCTATCAAGCAACCCTTCCATTCTCAGTGGGCGGTTCTTGGCCAGGATAAGCTGCCAAGTGGACCAGACTTTAAAATGACAGTCAAAAGTCTAGCTACGGTCTGTACATACAAAAAATAGTAGTGTGATGATTTCTGTGTTCAGTCAGATGTCGAGTTTCTCTCACACTCAAGGGGGAAAGCTGTTTCTGGACAAGTGCGACCTACCTGAAAACTGTCCATACTGCTAGAGGAGTGATCGCTTTTCGCCTGTTCATCATCTACAACAGAGACAGACAGAAGAAAGTCATTGCACCACACAGTAACTCTCTCAGAGACACAGTCATGTCTCTTTGTCATTGTGAATACAGTTACTCCCATGTGTGGAGGTCAGAGTGGTTTGTGTGTTTGCTTCAGGAATGTGCATCTAAATGTGTCTAAAATGAACAGATGACTAAGGGTTTTTGATCATCTTTACACACACACACACACACACACACACACCATCGTGTGAGTCTCCGTTCCTTTTGTCCTGCATGGCGAGCTCAAAGCTGCTGTTGAGGATTTTGTTGAGGGTGTTGATCCAGTCGTCCATCTCGCTCTCAGAGTCTGCAGCCAGAACATAACCACTCTTATCCTGCATCTTCAGCTCGAACGCAAACCTCCGCACACGATTGTTCTACACACAAAGAAAAAGAGTCAAAGAATTGATTTCATTGCTTATAAAAAAAGTTGATAATTAACTCACATGATGATACATTTGCCACAGTGAAAACCACCTCAAGCTTTTTCTCTAGTAGACGACTTAGGAGGTGTATCATGCATGTTAATTACATCATCTGTACAACTTTAATCATGCAATCTTGTAAAACCTTCCCAGAAGCCTGGGAAAGGAGTGAGATGATTTCCATACGGAGGAGGACAGATTCCCAACCCTGCCCAGGGCAGTACTTACAGAGGGGTTAAGTGCCTTTAAAAGGATGGGTTTAAAATCATAAGAGCAGGGGCATTTAGTCAGGCAAAGACAACCAGAGAGAAATGCAGGAATCCAACTTTTGACCCCTCAGCAGTCGGGGATTTCTCCTCCATCTGAGGCTGTGAAGCTCCTCACGGGCTGCTTGCTCAGCTGGCAGAACTGTGTATTTTAGCCACACAGAATGCGCTGAGATCAGATCAAAACCAGTCACTCCTTTACTGCCCATCTGACAGGGAGTTTCACATGTTTATGACTGAGATATCAATTAATTAATTGTATGAAAACATATTTGGGAACCCTATTTATATGACTATTTGAATTTTAATGTTTAGAAGTTTTTTCATGACAATTAAGCAAATTTATCAAAAGTTAATACTTTTAAGTTTTTGTAAATCTCATTATTCATAAGGATGATTCCCATTATATTATCATCAAATAATTTAATGAGTACAACTGTAAAGTAAAAATACAGTACAGAGAAAAAAAATACTATAAAACAATGAGTTTTAAAATTAACTATATATATATATATATATATATATATATATATATATACACACATTACATGTTATTATATACATTCCTATTATTCCTTGTAATTTTGGGGTTGAAAAATGACCAGGACAGGTCTGTGTTTCCCAAAAACCAAGCTACAAAAAGTAGATTGTACAGATTAACAATACTTTTACTTCCAATGCTTTAGAGAAATGCAGCCCTGGACATTTCTTAACAGGTTTAATGCGATTTACAGAGCAGAGCACACTGTCAGTCAGTCTGTTTAAATAAGTCAGTTCACTAAGTGTCATCGTGACTACAAAAACTGAAATCTCTAAAACCTTCAGCCAAACTTACGTTTCTATAATCAATGTCAAATCAGACAATAGTTTCATTTAATGTTGCTTCTTTATAATAAATTCTGAGTAAAATTGACAGCATTTTCAGGTTGGTCTAGTTAATGCCATTAAAGCAGTTTTTCTTTTAGTCGAAAAGCGAAAAGATTCACTTCATTGCTGTGTTTCTGACCAATGTACAGTGGGGAAAAAAAGTATTTAGTCAGCCACCAATTGTGCAAGTTCTCCCACTTAAAAAGATGAGAGAGGCCTGTAATTTTCATCATAGGTATACCTCAACTATGAGAGACAAAATGAGAAAAAAAATCCAGAAAATCACATTGTAGGATTTTTAAAGAATTTATTAGCAAATGATGGTGGAAAATAAGTATTTGGTCAATAACAAAATTTCATCTCAATACTTTGTTATATACACTTTGTTGGCAATGACAGAGCATTTGTACTTCAGTAAGTGTCTTTTCATTCTCTCTCTATTTTAGTTATTTTAGTATCACTGAGTTATACATATATTATTTAAGGTAATGGCATTTTTATGGTTTTAGCTTTAGTTAACTATAATAACCCCCGTCTGCAGTAAAAGCCAGTGCTCTGTTGAGGCAGACAGGGGGTGAGGAGGTGAGGGGTGTGTCAGAGGTCAGAGGAAGAGGGCTAATTAAACAGACACAACTCATTACAGATAATGACAAAGCCACGCATGTAGGGTGTGACACTGACCGTACCTATGAGTGATTATGGCCACAGGTTCCAGAAAATTCCTCACAAAAATAGCTTGGGGGCCCGGCGTGGGCGTAGCACTTTATTTTGGGAGTGCATGTGGAAAATTCACTCCCAGAGAGAATGCTTATCATTTATCAAACACATCCCTCACTCTCTCCTTTCTTTGCCTTCTCATCTTCTCAGTACTTATTATGGAAATAATATACTTAAGTGTGCACTGAATGTAATGTTGGAAATAATATACTTAAGTGTGCACTGAATGAAATGTTGGAAATAACATACTTAAGTGTGCACTGAATGTAATGTTGGAAATAACATACTTAAGTGTGCACTGAATGTAATGTTTTATGACATTTAACTGCATGTTAATTACAATTAAATGAAAATGTATTATAGTTTAAATTTATATTAAATGCAATTAGCTGAATTCAAGTGTGTTTTTAACCAACTAAAGTAGGACTCAAGTACATCTTTATATGCAATTTCATAATTCTATTGTCTTTGAAATATGGTTAAAGTGAATGCCAAGCATTTATAGTAAACTAGTAAAATATACTTCAATACCAGTGGCGGCTCGTCGGGGGAGGCACAGCTTCCCCAAAATTTTCACAGCTGTAATACCATAACTTGTTAATGAAGTTGGAAAGCGCCGCTTTTCTATCGTGAATGTGCCAAATGCAATTACAACCGCTAATGATAGAGAAGGGGAGGGGGAGGCCGGGGGAGAGCTGAGCTCTCGTGCCGCCGTTGGTAAAAAAAAATTAGCCAATCACCATCAAGTGTTCACTTTCAGCGCTGAGGAGTGTTGAGAAAAGAAACCTCGAAAGGGAAGCTAGCCACCTTCTGATATCAACCAATCATCATAGAGACGTAAATTACGTGATATTAGTTTGAACGTCTGCTGCTGCGCTGATAATGTACCAAGTACTTATGAGGAGCGATATTGAATATCTGATCGCCAACAGATTTACCAGGCTGTCATTCAAACAGTATATATACAAAAAAAAAAAAAAAAGGGAAAACACGTCTAACTGGATATAGGCTACAGCAGTCAGCTTAATTAAATGGAACAACAGGCAGCTCTCTTTAACACAGACTTTTAAGAAGGGATGGATGTTTGCTTCAAGTGATAGGCCAGGTAAGTGAAATTATATTATCTTGCTGCATGCATGTCGCTTTCTTTATGTTTTCTGACTAAACGCAACCAAAAAGCCATTTTAAAGTGGTTAAGCAAATAATAATAATAATAATTGGCAGGGATCCCATACCAATACAATTAGTGTGCCTCCTCTATTTTAAAATCCACGAGCCACCACTGTTCAATACCATGACGATTTCTGAACAAGATAGAGGGAGGTTTGTGTTGTGAACATTAGAGCATGTCTGCACACCTGCACCACTCCCATACAGGAGTCCAGGAAAATGGTTCCTTTGGGCTCTTTGTTGATCTTCTCATCCTTGTAGAAGTTAAGATTATACGACCCATCGCCCAACTGTGTCAGGTGGAAATACCTTCTTTTGAATGACTGCGTGAAAAAAAAGAAGAGTGTAAATGAGACATGAAAAACAAACAAGTGCATAGACATAACATCTCCTCAGGAATGAAGACTCTCACCCTCATGGTGACGCTGATGGCGCTGTTCATGTTGCCCTTATGTAGCCAGCCCTGTTTAATGAGACCACCCTTCTGAGAGCCCAGAGAGGCTGTGTCCTTTATACACACACACACACACACACACACACACACACACACAAACAAGGAAAAGTTTTGTGATGACAGTCCAAGGTTTGTCTGTTTGATCCTGCAGTAGAACAAAGTGGGAGTCAAATAAGGAAGAAAGAACAGAATCCAGACCCACGACTGAACAGAACCTCAGATAAACCTGATTCAAAGAGTGCTACAGAACCTCTGATAACACAATTCCCGTCTCTGGACACTCACATGAACATCAATATAGTAACAGAAGACCTGTAACTGAAGACACAATGTTCATCATTCTGCATCAGCTTTCTCCTAAAGTGTGTGACAGAAGAAACATGTAGCCGAAGTCTTCATGACTCCATTTTACTCCACCTAGTCCCTCTAGGATTTGGAGATCACAATAATAAATCATTTTATTTCCATAACTTGATGAAAAAACAAAGCAATATCATCCATGATATTCCAGGCCAATCAAACTGACTCTTCATTAAACCTGAATGCCAAAAAAATTACAAGCATATAATAAATATAGCAAAGCTACAAATAAAGTAAGGTCTAATATTAGTTTTCAGGCACAGAAATGTAATTAAGATTAAAATAATACTGCATAGTGTTCACTATATTGTCACGATCCGCTACTGTGAGGAGCACGGAGTGAGGAACGAGAAGACGTGGAGTAAACTTCAAACGAACAGACTTTAATAAACATCCAAGAAACCAGGAAAACACACGTAGCGGGGAAAGACGAACATTCAATACCAGACAAAGAACTCAGAACAGGACTCACTATAAATACACCTGACTTGACGAGGGGATGATGAGACACACCGGGAACTAATGAACAATCAAACACATGGGAAAACTAGGTCAGGGCAGGCACATGGAGAGTGAAAAACACACAGAATGAGTCCAGGGCGTGACCTATATAAATTAAATATAGATTAATCTTCGTTTAAGTTGTGTTTTGTTGTTTGATTAACATTAATGACACAGAGAGCAGCAGATATTTATAGGCTGCTGTCCCTTTAAGACCAGATGCACGGATGCAATATAATGATACACATCCAATTTCTTTCTGTTTATGTTCACTTCACTTAAGACATAACCGTTTGTTTAAGAGAATACATGCCGAGACGGGTATTTTGAGATAATTTTGTGTGTATGTGTCCATTCAAGCACAAGGATACGTGAAAGAGGAATCAATTCTGTGTGTGTGTGTGTGTGTGTGTGTGTGTGCAAATAACAGCGCACGAGTACCGAATTTAGTTCTCTTAAGCCTCTTCTTGCTATGAATGGTTTAAAATGCTTGGCAAGACTTGCACACGCAAAACACGTGCAAATGATCAACTGCGATCCATTTCACCCCTACAAGCGAGTGAACAATGCAAATCAATGAAGGGATTTTATTTCACTATTCAAAATAGCCCGTCGGGCAGGGCAGTGATGCATTCTGGTAGCCCAACTGGAAAACACAATAGCCCAGAGAAGCGGGGCGATTTTGCGAGCCCTGTTTTTAACAAGATTAAAAAGCAAGACTTGATAAGGCAACGTCATCATAAAAACTATACAAGCTAACAGTTTTGCTGGTGACAATCTTGCTATACCGGTCCACCAGCTAGACCAGCACCAACCTGCCTGGACAAGCATGCAGGTATAAACAGTTTTATTGTGAGAAGCGTCAGACCTACAAGGTGTAGATGAGGAGAGGCCTGAAAGAATCTTTAAGAACAATAGAAGGTTACACTTTAGTACAATGGGTCGGTTTGTCTCTGAATCACCAGTGTTTTAACTCCTTATCGCTTTACTCTTGACACTCTGCAGATACAAACAAACCACACACACAACAGCGTTTAACAGATGAAATGCTTGTGCTGTGATTGTGTGGGTGGGCAGAGGGAGTCTGGATGCTTCATAGACCTCACAGAGCTGCGTTCGCTCAACAAACACACATATCTGAGCTTTCCAGTCAGCAAATATCAAAACCCAGTCAGAATGACTGTACAGTCTTGGACAGTCCAGAAATGTGAGCAGTGCTTGCCTGTGCAATTTTATCTTTAATGATCTAACAGCAGCCTTGTATGAGCAGAATTTATGTTGAAATGCCATGAACAATTTAAGAACATACAAGTAAGAACCGGTGCAACTCTACTCTGTCTCTATATATTGGTTGAGTCTTTTTTTTATAATAAGTCTGTGGTATTTTTTATTTACTATGATTTTTATCATCCATGCAAACTTGTAAATAATTTAACACTTATGGTTAAGGATTTATTTAAATTAGTTTAAATATGAGGACTAGTAATAGCAATGCTTAGCTCAGCAACACTAATACATTTTAACATTCATGAAAACAGCCTGAATGATTCTGATAGGCTGTGAAGTAAAATCTCAATGTGGCGAGCTGTTATGATTGCCTGTGCCGTTGGACAGCCATCAGCAATTGGCTGTGTTTACAATATCTTTCTATAAATACAAGAAATCAATCAGCAACCAAATTAGACAAATGAGTCTAACAGGAACTTAGAGCTATTCATGGTCCATAGTACAGGCCAAAACTCAGCATAATAACAATTATACTGCATTCCTCAAACCTATGACATGAGTTACATATCAGTCTGTCATACTGCACACATTTGGGCTAAAATAAGAAACGTGACTCAATCTTGAGTGGGAAGCTGATTAGTAGAATTAAACGCGTGGGCAGCATTCATGGAAAGAAGAATTCAGGGAAGAGGGAGGCAGAAGGCCTAATGTCAGGCCATTGGATTTGACTATGTCCATTCTGGGAAAACCTGGAAGTCTGATCCACTCATAGAGCAGTTTAATTAAATAGTAT
Source organism: Sinocyclocheilus grahami (assembly GCF_001515645.1). Classification (NCBI taxonomy): domain Eukaryota; kingdom Metazoa; phylum Chordata; class Actinopteri; order Cypriniformes; family Cyprinidae; genus Sinocyclocheilus; species Sinocyclocheilus grahami. Next base: position 476,412 of record NW_015505968.1, read on the forward strand.
CTGACATTAGCATTAGTGCATCTCATATCATAGCATGTTGAAAATATATATATATATAAAAGGCCCAAATCACATACTATTTACAGTGTGCATCTGTGAATGCGTTTTGAAGTAATACTGCCGACTATTCCTTGCGCAATAAAAGAGGAGTTTTGGATGAATGAGTACTTTTTGATTTGTACAAAAATGGCAAGTATTTCAGTACGAGACTAACGGGTCTGTGCTATCAAGATGGAGTTTTATGAAGTGTTAGTACAGTATGTCCTAGTACTAGTGTACTGACAGGTGTAAATACATACTTAAAACTATGACCCTATTATTAAAATACACACTTTTAGTGTATAGCAGAGGTACTCTATATTCTATAAGGTGAGCTTTACAGCATCTGTCACACACAATCCCGTAGGATTTATTAGAGAGGGCAAACATCACTTAAAGGATCAGTTCACTTCCAGAATAAACATTTCCTGATAATTTACTCTCCCCCCATATCATTCAGGATGTTCATGTCTTTCTTTCTTCAGTCGCAAAGAAATTAAGGTTTTTGAGGAAAACATTCCAGGATTTTTCTCCATATAATGGACTTCAATTGGGATAAATGGGTTGAAGGCAACAAATTGCAGTTTCAGTGCAGCTTCAAAGGGCTCTACACAATCCCAGCCAATGAATAACGGTCTTATCTAGCGAAACAAAGTCATTTTCTTAAAAAAAATTAAATGTATATACTTTTTTACCACAAATGCATTTAGACTTTCAGCCCGTAGGCCACCATTGAAGTCCATTATATGGAGAAAAATCCTGGAATGTTTTCCTCTAAAACCTTAATTTTTTGTGACTGAAGACAAAAAGACATGAACATCTTGATGACATGGGGGAGAGTAAATTATCAGGAAATTTTTATTCTGGAAGTGAATTAATCCTTTAAGACTGACTACAGTGTCAGAGTTCAACAAGAGGGTCACAGTGCTGAGAGGTGTGTTTGTGTGTGCATTTGATTTACCTCATCTTTATCCACGTCTTCATCCACCTCAAAAACATGCTGAGCTAAATTATCAGGTCTGGACACTTTGCTGTGTACAAAACAAAACACAAATTAACACTCAGATTCACACAGGAAAGCAGCACTTGCATTAATCGTTCAAAAGTTTGGGGAAGTACTTTTTTTCTTTTTCTTTCTTTCTTTTTTAAAACAAATTAAGATTTTTATTCAGCAAGGATTCACTAAATTGATCAAAACTGACAATAAAGACCTTTATAATGTTACAAAAGATTTCTATTTCAAATGAACTGTTCTTTTGAATTTTCTATTAATAAAAGAATCCTGAAAAAATGCATCATGGTTTCTCAAAAATATTACAGTTTTTCCTCGATTGCTAAAACACTATAACCAGGCTTTTGAACTAAAATTTCAAAATATTTTTTTTTCAAAAAGCACACCCATTTTGCTGAACTATAAACACTATTCCCCTGCTTTAACACATGAGTCAGATTTGGTGAACTGTTACTGCAAAACTCTACACACAAATCCCTACATTTCTCAGTGCTTACACCATGTGGTCATTTAGAAAGCACTAGCATTCAATACTGTTCACTCAAGTCAGCACCGCTTGAGCTCAATTCGCAAACAATTACCCAGGTGGAAACACTAAGAGTCAAAATAGAACACTCATCAATCAGATCCTTTAATAAATGGATAAAAGGGCCCGAATCCGTTCACCGAGCTGTGGAACAATGGATCCACAGAGAAATGAAGGAATAGGTGGAGGAGGAGGACGTGATGGTGGTGGAGGAGGAGGAGGACGGGGTGAAGGAGGAGGAGGACGGGGTGAAGGAGGAGGAGGACGGAACCGGTGCAACTCTACTCTGTCTCTATATATTGGTTGAGTCTTTTTTTAATATAAGTCTGTGGTATTTTTTATTTACTATGATTTTTATCATCCATGCAAACTTGTAAATAATTTAACACTTATGGTTAAGGATTTATTTAAATTAGTTTAAATATGAGGACTAGTAATAGCAATGCTTAGCTCAGCAACACTAATACATTTTAACATTCATGAAAACAGCCTGAATGATTCTGATAGGCTGTGAAGTAAAATCTCAATGTGGCGAGCTGTTATGATTGCCTGTGCCGTTGGACAGCCATCAGCAATTGGCTGTGTTTACAATATCTTTCTATAAATACAAGAAATCAATCAGCAACCAAATTAGACAAATGAGTCTAACAGGAACTTAGAGCTATTCATGGTCCATAGTACAGGCCAAAACTCAGCATAATAACAATTATACTGCATTCCTCAAACCTATGACATGAGTTACATATCAGTCTGTCATACTGCACACATTTGGGCTAAAATAAGAAACGTGACTCAATCTTGAGTGGGAAGCTGATTAGTAGAATTAAACGCGTGGGCAGCATTCATGGAAAGAAGAATTCAGGGAAGAGGGAGGCAGAAGGCCTAATGTCAGGCCATTGGATTTGACTATGTCCATTCTGGGAAAACCTGGAAGTCTGATCCACTCATAGAGCAGTTTAATTAAATAGTATCTGACATTAGCATTAGTGCATCTCATATCATAGCATGTTGAAAATATATATATATATAAAAGGCCCAAATCACATACTATTTACAGTGTGCATCTGTGAATGCGTTTTGAAGTAATACTGCCGACTATTCCTTGCGCAATAAAAGAGGAGTTTTGGATGAATGAGTACTTTTTGATTTGTACAAAAATGGCAAGTATTTCAGTACGAGACTAACGGGTCTGTGCTATCAAGATGGAGTTTTATGAAGTGTTAGTACAGTATGTCCTAGTACTAGTGTACTGACAGGTGTAAATACATACTTAAAACTATGACCCTATTATTAAAATACACACTTTTAGTGTATAGCAGAGGTACTCTATATTCTATAAGGTGAGCTTTACAGCATCTGTCACACACAATCCCGTAGGATTTATTAGAGAGGGCAAACATCACTTAAAGGATCAGTTCACTTCCAGAATAAACATTTCCTGATAATTTACTCTCCCCCCATATCATTCAGGATGTTCATGTCTTTCTTTCTTCAGTCGCAAAGAAATTAAGGTTTTTGAGGAAAACATTCCAGGATTTTTCTCCATATAATGGACTTCAATTGGGATAAATGGGTTGAAGGCAACAAATTGCAGTTTCAGTGCAGCTTCAAAGGGCTCTACACAATCCCAGCCAATGAATAACGGTCTTATCTAGCGAAACAAAGTCATTTTCTTAAAAAAAATTAAATGTATATACTTTTTTACCACAAATGCATTTAGACTTTCAGCCCGTAGGCCACCATTGAAGTCCATTATATGGAGAAAAATCCTGGAATGTTTTCCTCTAAAACCTTAATTTTTTGTGACTGAAGACAAAAAGACATGAACATCTTGATGACATGGGGGAGAGTAAATTATCAGGAAATTTTTATTCTGGAAGTGAATTAATCCTTTAAGACTGACTACAGTGTCAGAGTTCAACAAGAGGGTCACAGTGCTGAGAGGTGTGTTTGTGTGTGCATTTGATTTACCTCATCTTTATCCACGTCTTCATCCACCTCAAAAACATGCTGAGCTAAATTATCAGGTCTGGACACTTTGCTGTGTACAAAACAAAACACAAATTAACACTCAGATTCACACAGGAAAGCAGCACTTGCATTAATCGTTCAAAAGTTTGGGGAAGTACTTTTTTTCTTTTTCTTTCTTTCTTTTTTAAAACAAATTAAGATTTTTATTCAGCAAGGATTCACTAAATTGATCAAAACTGACAATAAAGACCTTTATAATGTTACAAAAGATTTCTATTTCAAATGAACTGTTCTTTTGAATTTTCTATTAATAAAAGAATCCTGAAAAAATGCATCATGGTTTCTCAAAAATATTACAGTTTTTCCTCGATTGCTAAAACACTATAACCAGGCTTTTGAACTAAAATTTCAAAATATTTTTTTTTCAAAAAGCACACCCATTTTGCTGAACTATAAACACTATTCCCCTGCTTTAACACATGAGTCAGATTTGGTGAACTGTTACTGCAAAACTCTACACACAAATCCCTACATTTCCCAGTGCTTACATCATGTGGTCATTTAGAATTTAGAGGGGGAGGAGGAGGAGGAGGAGGAAGAGGACATGGTGAAGGAGGAGGGAGAGGAGGAGGACATGGTGAAGGAGGAGGGAGAGGAGGAGGACATGGTGAAGGAGGAGGGAGAGGAGGAGGACATGGTGAAGGAGGAGGGAGAGGAGGAGGAC
>NW_015505968.1:480915-489830 GCF_001515645.1 Sinocyclocheilus grahami
CCTCAGGGAACCAGCACAGCCAGAGCAGCCTCGTTACATTGTTGTTTGGGATAATGTCAGCTTTCTATCGCGCTGCTCTGGTTCGTGACTGGTTTACCAATAACCGAGGTTTTCTAACATCTTTCTGCCTGAATACTCTCCCTTTCTAAACCCGGTAGAGGAGTTTTTTTTCGGCATGGCGGTGGAAAGTGTATGACCGAGAACCTTATATCCGTGCTCACCTCCTCCAGGCCATGGAAGAAGCCTGCCTAGACATATATCAGTAGATGCATGCCAGGGGTGGATCAGGCATGCAAGAGGATTTTACCCTCGCTGCCTGTCTAGGGCCAATATAGCCTGTGATGTGGACGAGATTCTCTGGCCTGACCCAGAACAAAGACGGAGTAATGATGCTGAAAATTCAGCTTGACATCACAGGAATAAATTATATTTTAAATATATTCAAATACAAACAGTTATTTTAAATAGTAAAAAATATTTCACAATATTACTGTATATTTGATCAAATAAATGCAGCCTTGCTAAGCATAAGAGACTTCTTTATGTACATAGAAAAATTAAATAGACAAAATTAAAAGCACCTACAAGAAAAATTTATTTAATCTATATTTGTGATATATTTTGCATGTTAATTTGCTTGCTTGGAATTTATTTTCATCTATATTCGTGTCTACATAAACTTCCTACCTATCTGTACAGTATTATATAATGATTGGTAATGACTTTTTAATGAAAGTTTGTATGTTTCTTTCTCCAGATAATCAGATCTTGGCCGCAGTCTCATCCTGCTCCACTTTGTCTCATTAAAAGATGAAAAAACAGATGGCCATTTAAACAGTTAAAGGCTCTGTATGTGTGTGTATGTGGCAATGTGGAGATGATGGCCTCACTCACTGTTCCTCTGCTCTATTGTTACCCAGCAAAACACATTTCCTGCTCTCGCCAACACAAACATCTTTCCAAGAGCTGACAATAACACACACACACACACACACACACAGAGCAGCCTAGGAGAACATTATAACAATGACACCCTGCAGTCCTCTGTCCCTACAGCTATAATCAGTCACAGGCTGCAACATGTTTCAGTCTAATTGAGGTTCTTACTTGGGGAGCTGACGGAAGTCACTGGAATAATCCTCATATTTGTAATTGACAACATGCCAGTCAGAGATGTAAGACTTGATGCACTGTAAGAATAAACACAATAGCATTAACATCATTAGCATTACCTTTGGCATATACAAAATTATGATCGCTCACACAAACTCTCTTTATTAAAAGGACTCAAATAGGTGATTTTGAAAGCCAAAGTGAGTTGGATCTGAGATCTAGCAGTTAGCACTCCTGACAGGCTAAGCAGTGGTGCTCAAGTCGGAGATGTGGGTTCATTTCTGACTTGCAACATGTCTTAGTCTCACTCTTTCTTTCTCTGTCCATGATGTCCTGTTCCTTCTCTCTACTGTCCTTCCATTAAAGAAAAAGCCCCTAGGAGTCAATCTGTGAATTCAATTTATGAACCAATTAACTAAAATTAAGTAAATAAACAAATAAGGAGAAAATAGTTCATCTAAAAGATTAAATCATTTATTTTTCCTTTTTCTTTTTTAAATTAAATGTAATTTTATTTAATTCAATTTTCAGTGCTATTATAATTCATATTTATTGAAATAAAGGAACATTAACTGAACTAAAATAAAATAATAAAAAAAACTATTTAAATCACTAAAAATAACTCAACTAAAAGTGAAAAAAAAATTAACATTAAATATTTAATAAAATACTAATGAAGATATAATAAAAATATATACAAATAATTAATACAACTGTCAAAAACAACCAAATTGTGTAAAAAAAACTGTGAATGTAAAATATAAAAATAAAAACTAATTCAAAATAATAATAAATACTTTAATACAATATTATTGTACTAAATGAATTTATTTTGTGCACATATGTAATGTACTAATAATATGTATGCAGTGCACTTTTTTTTTGAATATCAATTACAATAATAAAGAGTGGAAACTATTCAAGGGAGTGAAATGGGATCATAACGAATCGCAAACCGGATTCAAACCTGCATCATTTGCCTGAACACCACAGCTTAAATTATCTGGAGCATGAGTGTTAACTGCAACCACATCCTTGACTGCTTTTCTCCTTTCTGACAGGAAAGGAAATGCAACAGCATTACTATTTTTGAGTCATTGTTTTATGCAAAGTCACCCTGTGCTCAAAAAGATCTCATTTATTCCCTCAATCCTTTGCTCTCTGTCCAATCTGATTTTTTTTAGGAAGAGGGGAAAAGAGATGAAAGGCAGGAGCAGGAAAACCCATTTCTCAACAGTAAAAAAAAAAGAAAAAAAAGGGGAACAGAAGGACCACTCAATATTTAAACACACAACATGAGATCATATTTGCACAAACCTGATGAAAGTTAAAAACACACTCCAGCAACAGTAAGATGCAACATTTTAGGCATCACAGGCACACTAGACATAAAAGCTGTTACAGAAGAATTACGCTGCTTTCTATCTACCTCATGTTGACCAAATTCTAAGGAAGCAAAACATCTATGCTTCACAAAAACCCAAAGTACACATAAGAATAACTTTTAAAATGTAGTACTATTAAAAGCTGAAGACTCACTGGATTGAAGCAACTTAGAAAAATCATGTTAAAAAGTGAGTATCAAATATAATCCATCAGACTTCTGAGGAACGTTCTCTCAATCATCATTTTATTGCATTACATTTAGTGTTTTTCCCCCATAATTAAAACTACAGAACTTCGATCATAAAAATAAGCATTTAAATATCATCTTGCTTATTATTGGGAGATACAAATTGACAGCTGATATTTATATGCATTTTGTTATTCTGCATACTGTTATAAAGATCTCATTGATTTATCTGACTATTGTTTCATACATCAGGCTTTATGGGGTTAATATGTTGTCAATTATACCTGCATTTTATTAGCCGCACGTTTTGAAGGCAGCTTCTCGTGTAGACAGCAGACAGAGATGAAGCTCACTAGGTTTAGAAATCTCATGTTCAATATATTCTGCTGGAGACCAGCCATGTGTCTGCCAGTAACATGTGTGTGTGTATGTGTGTGTGTGTGTGTGTGTAGTTTAAATAGTTTGGGAGTATCCCATGAGTTTATACCTATCTGGCAGTGAGTCTAATAAAGAAGTGGGGATATCTGCAGAACAATGGAGCACTATTCTCCTCTCAGCTAGGAGTGAGTGTGTTACGTGAAATGAAGGTCAATCTCGGACAAAGTCCTCTCTATAAACAACAGAGGAAATCCTCTGAGTGCAGTCAGTATGTGTGAGGATGTCAAACGCTCAAATACTGTTAAAGAACAATCGGTGCTGTGCTTTTCTGTATTACACACACACTCTGTATGACTGAGAAGGTAAAATATAAATCAATAAATGTGAGACAGTAAAGTTATGGATTCAAAGAAAGTGCTCTGTAAGTGTGTGGGTGTGTGTGTGTAGGTCTTTGTGTGTGTGTGTGTGTGTATGCGTGTGTGGGGGGGGTGGGTCTTTGTGTGTGTGTGTGTGTAGGTTTGTGTGTGTGTGTATGTATGTGTGTGTGGGGGGGGTCTTTGTGTGTGTGTGTGTGTGTGTGTGTTTTACCTCTTGCACAAACAGACTCTGTGCCTCTCTCAGCGCGTGTGGAGGTATGGAGGGGCAGAGCGTCCTGATCTGTCGTGGCAGCATACACACCTGCAGAAGAAAGATGGACAGAAAAGCACTGTTATAATCAAATCTATAATCACAAATATACAAAATCATACTGATCCAACAACCTCCAACAAATTAGGGATGGCCATGAAAACTCAAGCACTCAGAAGTGACAAGATTATGTGAAACAATCATATTCCTTTTAGACGTTTCTTTTTCAAAACATTGATGATTTATTAATAATAATCTAACAGTGTTATTTTTTCTTGTCATATCTTCATCAATACTATGGCACACATTTGAGCTCATGAATACTTCTTTTGAACACTCAAAAAAATGTTTTTGCCAAACTGCCAATCCCAACAACATTTGTTTTTAATCTAATTATATTATATATTTAACACAGGACCCACTGACTTTCATTGCATAGAACAAAAAACACATTTTTTTCAAATGGTCTTCTTTTAGGTTGCACAGAAAAGGGAAAATCCTAAAGGTTTGGAACAACATGAGCTTGAATTTTCATTTTTGGGTGAACTATCACTTTAATCAATTTAAACCAAAATACTCAAACAAGACCTATATCAAACACATCGACAAGAATCTAAATCAACCAATCAGAACATGACACAATGAACAGAGGAACCAATAGCATGAATACATGAGGGCAAGGGAAGCAAAACACAAACAGGGACCATGACTAAACTCCAAAATAAAAGACATGAAAACATGAAGAAGAAACAAAACCCAAACCCCACATTACAGTGGTCTGCGGTTGTGAGGCTGGTTGGATGCACTGCCAAATTCTCTGAAATGCCTTTGGAGACGGCTTATGGTAGAGAAATGAACATTCAATTCACGGGCAACAGCTCTGGTGGACATTTCTGCAGTCAGCATGCTAATTGCACGCTCCCTCAAAACTTGCAACATCTGTGGCATTGTGCTGTGTGATAAAACTGCACATTTTAGAGTGGCCTTTTATTGTGACCAGCCTAAGGCACATCTGTGCAATAATCATGCTGTCTAATCAGCATCTTGATATGCCACACCTGTGAGGTGGATGGATTATCTCGGCAAAGGAGAAGTGCTCACTAACACAGATTTAGACAGATTTGTGAATATTATTTGAGAGAAATAGGCCTTTTGTGTACATAGAAAAAGTCTTAGATCTTTGAGTTCAGCTCATGAAAAATGGGGACAAAAACAAAAGTGTTGCGTTTATAATTTTGTTCAGTGTATGTACCCTAAACTAAGTCCCCTGAGATCTGAGATGAAATGTATAAATGACTGTCTGTTTACCTCAAATGCTCTTGATGTTTTATATTTAGAAGGAAAGTGTTTCTCTGTGTGACCAGGGTCAGCGGGTCTCAGAACCAGCGGAAAATAGTGTTAATAGCATTCCAAAGAAAAAACACACAATAGAGCCCTCCTGTTCCTAAACTTCCCTTCCTGAAGCCCTCACTTCCTCCTGGAGAGATGCTAATCGCAGGGGGTGAGAAGAGGAGGAACACTGCCATAGTCTTCCAGGAGCCACACACACACACCCAAATACCATGAGCACACCACTACAGGACAGCAGTATGTTAGTAAAACTTTACGAGCTAATGAAGATTCAGGCAGTGGTTAAAGACCTGGGTTGGTAACCTTAAAGGTCACAGGTTCAAGGCAAGCTCACAAAGGGATACAAGGGAAAAGACACGTCTGATGTCATGAGATTAGCAGGTTAGCAGCACGTCAGGAACTTTAAGATGGTAAACATGTTGGTCTGTAGAGGAACAAGCAGGTGGAGCAGTGCCCCAGCAAAATAATCATCCACTATAGAATGACCTCTATTTAAAATCAATCAATAATAAATCATAAATGAGAACCTTTACAATCGCAAACAATTTAGTGCAGATTGGATTTATTACTGTTCGCGTTTGCAGATTTTGCACAAGCAGTCTTGTGAAGGAACACAGATTGGCTGTACAGCATTTGAGAAGAATATCATAATGCCAAAATCGGAAATGTCAAATGAAAAAAAAAATCAGAATAATTAACCAGCTAGCCAATAGAATTCTAGTATTCTATTTTTTAAAGATATCCTTTTGATCACGTCTTCACATGTTTACAAATTTGCAGGTCAGTTCACCAAACTTCAACATTCGTGAAATTCATATGAGCTTGCGTTTCCTGTCTCCAGCATTCATATGCGATTGAATGGATGACAATGAAACAAAAAATCAAGTGCGAACCCCCTTTAATGGGCATTGATTGGCAGGATTAAGCTGCAAAGTGAACCAGACATACTGATTAAAGGTCTAAATCTGCAAGACTAGTTTACACAGGTTAGTGCTTGCTACCTGGTCTTTTCAGTAGGCTCATCCAGTATTAGCATTGTGGCATGTGTTAGCCTGCTAGTGGCAGTAATAAGCCGGAAACTCTAGTGCGGGAGTGACATTTATTCTTGCATTTGACAAAAGCTTTTCATCTAAAGGAGCTTTATACACTGCAAACGAATGCATTGGCCATCCCGGGAAATGAGTCTGAACACTTTTGCAGCCTGGTTAATTAACCATCACGCTGTCAAAAACCCTGAGGAACGTTTTGCTGTCTCATCCTGCGAGCGCTTGCCTGGGGCACTTCTGTATCCTTTTGGCAGCTTAAAGGGCCGTTCACACACAACATGTTTTTCCATTCCAATACACTACTTTTCCATTGTTTTTCTGTGGAAAACACACGCTAGACCATTGCTTGCACTTTCCTATCGAGTCTTTTGCAGCATCTCTCTCATACATGAGTGCCGCGTTTTTAAGACGCCGTGTCAAGCTAAAAGAATTTCAACTGTTGAACTCACATCAATGTCAGTTCCAAAACAGTGGACCAATCAGAAGACCCCGGAGGCAGGGCAAGCGTTGTGAGCTTTTGTTTACAGTAGAGCCATTCTGTGCTGCGCTTTTTCAAAACCATTCCTGAACACTGCGTCTTGCATTCTTAAGGCCCGTTCACACCAAGGACGATAACTATAAAGATAACGATAAAGATATGGTTCTAAAAATTTGACTCAATATTAAAGAATAGCAAAGTCCACACCACAACCATAACGATAAAGGCACAGAGAAACTATATCGTTGGAATCACTTCCAGAATGATCATTTCCAGCTGTTGAACAATAAAAACATTGAGAGCCAATCAGAATCAATCCTGCTATCGAGAGCTCGAGAATTTAAAGCGGCAGACGAGTGTGCGCTTGGAATAAACAATATCATTCGCTGGTGTGGACGCTAATGTAGTTATCTTTATAGTTATCGTTCTTCGTGTGAATGGGGCTTTAGACGCAAAGACGGGTTCTGTGTGAACGGCCCCTCAGCCTATATTTTACTTTTTATTTAGTAGATACTACATTTGGTATGAAACTTAGTGACCGGTACAAAAGTATGTTCTTTATAGTATGACTATAGGTAGTATGAATGAAATTCGGGCCTACTACACCCGTTATGTTGTCATTGTCATGTGACCTACAGCATCAGTTGCATCGTTTGACGGCCATTCATAAATCCTTTCGTGAGAGCCATGACTCCAGCTGAACAGTGTGATCACAGCTCGTGGTGAGCCAGAGAAACGACAAGAGACAATGAGAGAGAGGAGGCTGGGAACATCTGCTCTGCCGGTCAGGATCTCTGTGGATATGTCAGTGTGTCGGCCGATCATAGATCAGGATGGACAGAGCCTGGTGTCATGAGATCTGTGGCTCAGGTCACAAAGTCTCATTGTTCATAGATTAAAGCTGAAATGTGTCATATTTCAATGTTACTTCCTGTCCCAGTTGAATGTAGAGAGACAATGCTAAGTAAACCATTAGTAGGTTGAGTGTAAGTTCTGAAGAGTGTAAACACTGTGGACGTGGGACCGGTTTCTCCGGCTGTGAGTAAGTTACAACTTAGGCTAGTTTTGACATAAAGGGGCAGTCATTTACAACTTACGCTCTACTAAATATGTCTGTGTTGCACCATTAAACTTAGTTGAAACGTAACTCAACGTTTATGAAAGCCTCCGACCAGGAGTAACCATTGGAATAAAATATTAGTTTGACTGAATTGCATCAAAAAGCTCATGTTTTACCTGACAGACTTCAATCCTCTAGACATATATGAAAAAGTTGACATCTACACTCATTTACATTTTAAGAAAAGAACATTATGTGAATAAGTTACTTTGTTAGTGGCTCTTCAACGCGAAACATTCTTTACCGTTTGTTACGTGAGAAAAAAGTTAGAATTAAAGATGAACTGAAATGAACACCTTTTTAACACAATTTCATGTATTTGAAGGTTGAGTAATTCAAAAGTCTTAAAAAATCACTTTTATATTATTTAATAAAATAATAAATTTAGACATGTGGAAGAAACGTTGGTTCCTGGTTCAAGGCCCGATGTTAGAGGCTCCTTGTCGTCGCGTAACTGCTGGCCATGCTGAAGTGACACACTTCCTTCCAGACCTAAGGGGGCATCATGTACTTGTCCTCACAGACAACACATCAGTGGTCTCCTACATCAATCGGCAGGGGGATCTGCGTTCGCGCCCCTTGTACAAGCTGGCACGCCAGATCCTTCTGTGGGCTCAGGGGAAGCTCCTCTCTCTAAGAGCAGTTTACATCCCTGGGTATCTAAATCAGGGGGCAGATATCCTGTCGAGACAGGGGCTGAGGCCCAGGGAATGGAGGCTCCACCCAGAAGTGGTGGAGCTCCTTTGGGGGGAGTTCAACCAGGTGGAAGTGGATCTATTCGCGTCGCAGGAAACGACACACTGTCCGCTCTGGTTCTCCCTCACGCATTCAGCTCCAATTGGGCTGGATGCCATGGTGCAGACATGGCCGAAGCTTCGTCTGTACGCATTTCTCCTGATCGCTCTGCTCCCGGAAGTTCTAGAGAGAGTACGCCGGGAATGGGTCCATCTTTTGCTAGTAGCCCCGTTCTGGCCAGCCCGAGTATGGTTCTCAGACCTGGTGTCCCTCCTCGACGGCTCTCCACTGGAGATTCCGATCAGGAGGGACCTTCTCTCTCAGGTGGGGGGCACCATTCTTCACCCCCATCCGGAGTTATGGAAGCTGTGGGCATGGCCCCTGAGGGGGCACAGCTCCTAGCATCTGGTCTCTCAACTGAGGTTGTTGAGACCATACTCCAGTCCAGAGCTCCCGCCACTAGGAAACAGTACGCCTTGAAGTGGAAACTTTTCG
>NW_015505968.1:489892-494180 GCF_001515645.1 Sinocyclocheilus grahami
ACCTGGCATCTACCCCAGGTTCCCAAGTTCTCTCTTCGTGATGTGCTCGTAAGATACACACACAGGCAGGGACTTGGTAGTATGGCGCAGTGGGTATTCTCGTTCCCAAAGCGAATCTCGACGCAGCTCGAGCTCCTGAAGGGGAACGTCTCTAGGTTACGTATGTAACCATGGTTCCCTGAGGGAACGAGACTCTGCGTCTCTTTGCCATACTCCCTGAATCCCTGCAGGCGCTACTTCATCGAAGCTAGTTTGCGCTCTGCCGGATGCGCTTTTATGCTTTCTGGTGCTTACGTCACCCCGTTTGTGACGTCTCACTGCTGGACTGATTTGACACGTGCTTCAGAACGCGGTCACGCAAGGGCGTTCCCAAAGTGAATCTCAACGCAGCGTCTCGTTCCCTCGGGGAACCATGGTTACATACGTAACCTAGAGACGTTTAATTGGCTTTGTCTCGACTCGCCGGGGCATGGCATCACAGTATGGTAAGGGGCGTAATATTTCCGTCACACGCTTGAGGTATTCGGCCAATCACAACGCACTGGATAGCTGGCCAATCACAGCACACCTCGCTTTTCAGACCGATGAGCTTTGTAAAAATAATAAATGTGCTCTGTAATCATAGTTTGTGTGAAAAGGAATAAAAGTTGTTGGTGTTTTACTGTCACTAGTGTTCATTCCAGCTGGAAACCGTGGTGAATTGTATGCATAGGTACGGTTTGCAAAAATGTAGGTAGAGGCATGTTTTTCCAACGAGCCTCATTTACTAATAATAGAGCAGAGAAACAGCTGTCCAGTCAAAGGAAATGAAGTGGACGTGTTTGTATGCGTGTGAGGTTTAATATTCGTATTTGAAACATTCAGCAGTTTAATCTTTAACACATATATGACACACCAGAGTTACAGTCATATGACTGACAGGTGATTTTATTATCGCTGATGAAACTAACTGCACAGAAACTAGAGCAATTTCAGAGAGTAATGACCTAAACAGAGATGCTACTAACTTCGTTTAACTATTCAGTAGTGTTTTCCCTCCAAAACAGGTTGCTGTACATGACAACAAATAATTTATTTTAAATGGGTCATATGATGCTGCTAAAAAGAACATTATTTGGTGTATTTGGTGTAATGAAATGTGTTTATGCGGTTTACAGTTAAAAAAACACATTATTTTCCACATACTGTACATTATTGTTTCTCCTCTATGCCCCGCCTTTTTGAAACGCGTCGATTTTTACAAAACTCATCGGTCTGAAAAAGCGAGGTGTGCTCTGATTGGCCAGCTGTCCAGTGCGTTGTGATTGGCCGAATACCTCAAGCGTGTGACGAAAATGTTACGCCCCTCACCATACTGTGATGATGCCGTCAGGTCGGAGCGACGACACAAAAACATTAAAACCCATTACAAACGAGGCATTTGTTGCATCCAGTGGGGACATAATTACTGATTATAATGACGCATTGCGTCGCATCGTGCCGCGTAAACATAAAACCCTGTCTGCATTTGTGATCAGAGAAATTACAAACAACAAGTGCTACTCCACACTGCTCAAAACTCACGTTTGAATCATCAGTGGCAAATGATAAAAGAAAACGTACTTACGTGAGTCAGAATTGCCGGCATTTTAGTCTAACGTTACTCTCCCAGGATCAGTAAACAGTCTTCCATAAAATGTGCCGGCGATCCACAGCACTAAGTTGATGTATTCCCTCAGCGACCAGCACCGATCAGCTCTAGGCATGACGAAGCGGATATCGTCCTCTTTTGGAAGACCAAACAATCAACTCCATTGTGTGTGTAGCAATAGAAACGCAGGAGAAAGATACAGTATGTGGGCAGTGACAGAGGTGTGTGTGTGTGTGTGTGTGTGACGATTATGCTGGAAGAGACATTTGAGACCTTTTTAACCCTTAAAACCCATAATGATTCCTTCCAAGTACAATACTGTTTAAAAGTTTGGGGTCAGTATGACTTTTTTTTTTATGTTTTCAAAAAGTCTATTTAGTCTAGTTTATTTAGTCAAAATGCTGTAAAAACACTAATATTGTGATATATTATTACAATTTAAAATGTTTTCTATGTTAAAAACTATTACTGTGATCAAAGCTGAATTTTCAGCATCATTACTCCAGTATTCAGTGTCACATGATCCTTCAGAAATCATTCTAACATGCTGATTTGATGCTCAATAAACATATCTGATTATTATCAATGTTGGAAACAGTTGCTTAATTTTTTTGTGGATAATTTTTTTAAGAAAAGAAAGTTCAAAGGAATATTTTGTAACATTATACACGTCTTTACCGTCACTTTTGTCCAATTTAATGAATTCTTGCTGAAAAATGGTATTGTACACTGTCAAATCTACCCTTAACCCCTAACTCACCCTTAAACCTAACCTAAACCAAACCTAACCAGACAACCAAACCTGTCCCTAACTTAAACCGTGTCCCATCTCAATAGAAGCAAGTGTTTTGCAATTCAACATGAATACCATCAGTACATTGTACCTAACAATTATAAATTATTACATAGTAGTTAAAGACACCTAATATAAAGTGGGGCCTAAAAGTCTTGTTTAAAGTCTTAATTTGTTTATTATTTAAAACTTATTTTAATAAATTACATCGTACTGAACCCAAACCCATAAAGTTTCATACAGTAACATATCAATTGTATATGTCATGGTATGATCTTCTGACACCATCACTGTATCATGACACCTCCACAATACTTTCTGGAAAGACATTTCAACCCCAAAACACTTTTTTGACCGAAGCCATTTTTTTATTTAGAATTTTGAAGGGATTTTAAGATGTTATGCAATATTCATACAATTTTAATTAGCTATTTTTTTCCCACAAGAATTCATATTTTTGATTTCATTATTGAATTATTATTTTTCAATAAATGGATTCCCATTGCTTTTTTAGACATCATTTCTTCATTTTATTAGGTTTTGCTTTTAGATATATATTTAGACATTCTAACATACTACTTTTTGTCAAGGTTTAGATATTTTTGGTTAGATAAATATCAGATTTTGCATTATGATTACAATCAAACATATGTGTGTGTGTGTGTGTGTGTGTGTGTGTGTGTGTGTGTGTGTGTGTGTGTGTGTGTGTGTGTGCGCGGGGGGGGGGGGGTGTCTTTTTTGAGAAATTTCTAACTGCAAACTGATCAGAAATCACACAGTGCAGTCTGATATCAGCACTCCAGAACAGCTGTGTGAATGTGTGTTTATTTTTTTACACTGCTGTACTCTGAAACATCCAGACACACTCCAACTGGACACAACCGGCACGCTCACTACAGCACACTCTGCTTCCAAAATAAAGTTCATAAGTCAGTAGAACAGCAGAATGTATTGAACTAAAGTGACAGCAGGAAAGACATACACGTGTGAGCTGATGGAAGCTTGTGTGATCTCCACATGAATCATCTCAGCACTTTAATCTCTCTCTTCTGAGGAGCAGTGCACTTTCCACTTTAAAGCAAACAGCCTGAAAGCTGAGCTCAACTCCATTGTGTGTGTAGCAATAGAAACGCAGGAGAAAGATACAGTATGTGGGCAGTGACAGAGGTGTGTGTGTGTGTGTGACGATTATGCTGGAAGAGACATTTGAGACCTTTTTAACCCTTAAAACCCATAATGTTTCCTTCCAAGTACAATACTGTTTAAAAGTTTGGGGTCAGTATGACTTTTTTTTTAATGTTTTCAAAAAGTCTATTTAGTCTAGTTTATTTAGTCAAAATGCTGTAAAAACACTAATATTGTGATATATTATTACAATTTAAAATGTTTTCTATGTTAAAAACTATAACTGTGATCATATGTCATGGTATGATCTTCTGACACCATCACTGTACCATGACACCTCCACAATACTTTCTGGAAAGACATTTCAACCCCAAAACACTTTTTTGACCGAAGCCATTTTTTTATTTAGAATTTTGAAGGGATTTTAAGATGTTATGCAATATTCATACAATTTTAATTAGCTATTTTTTTCCCACAAGAATTCATATTTTTGATTTCATTATTGAATTATTATTTTTCAATAAATGGATTCCCATTGCTTTTTTAGACATCATTTCTTCTTTTATTAGGTTTTGCTTTTAGATATATATTTAGACATTCTAACATACTACTTTTTGTCAAGGTTTAGATATTTTTGGTTAGATAAATATCAGATTTTGCATTATGATTACAATCAAACATATGTGTGTGTGTGTGTGTGTGTGTGTGTGTGTGTGTGTGTGTGTGTGTGTGTGTGTGTG
>NW_015505968.1:496097-505070 GCF_001515645.1 Sinocyclocheilus grahami
TTTGAATCATCAGTGGCAAATGATAAATGAAAACGTACTTACATGAGTCAGAATTGCCGGCATTTTAGTCTAACGTTACTCTCCCAGGATCAGTAAACAGTCTTCCATAAAATGTGCCGGCGATCCACAGCACTAAGTTGATGTATTCCCTCAGCGACCAGCACCGATCAGCTCTAGGCATGACGAAGCAGATATCGTCCTCTTTTGGAAGACCAAACAATGTAGTTTCGCGTTCACAGCGAAAAACACAGCGGCCTAGCGTGAGCGAAAGCAAGAGTGAGCTGAGGCGGCGGGGTCGAGAACGGCAGTCCCGGCGAAGGAGCGGTGAAAACGGTGAAAGCCGATCCGGCGATCCACAGCACTTAGTTAATGTATTTCCTCAGTGACCAGCACGGATCAGCTCCAGGCATGACGAAGCGGATATCGTCCTCTTTTGAAAGACCAAACAAAGTAGTTTCGCTTTCACAACGAAACACACAGTGTCTTCACGACATGGTGGCAGCGGCAACAATACTACAGCGAGAATAAAAGTTACGCCTTCTTTCTTTGTGTGAACATTTGGGTGGCGTTATGCAAATCTTCCCACATAGTGAGGTAGATATGTGGGGGCGTGTTCGAACGAGCCGTTTTAGGTAGGTGTGGCTGACTCTTAACTTTTATAAAGAATATCTCTTTGGATTTGAGACTTTAGTCTTTGCAAATTTACAGATCTTCTTTACGCACCAAGAGCTTGTAACACTCCAAAGAGAAAGGAACTTGAAATCGCATCATATGACCTCTTTAAATGGCCGTGATGTGAGTCCATTTTTTAGAGGTATAATTATTTCATGTAATTTCCTAATTAATGT
Organism: Sinocyclocheilus grahami; assembly: GCF_001515645.1. Classification (NCBI taxonomy): domain Eukaryota; kingdom Metazoa; phylum Chordata; class Actinopteri; order Cypriniformes; family Cyprinidae; genus Sinocyclocheilus; species Sinocyclocheilus grahami. The sequence continues at coordinate 496,946 of NW_015505968.1, forward strand.
AAACTTAAAATTAGCAAAAATTAACAAAAATTACAAAAAGAAAAGTAAAGTAAAAAGCAAAATGTTTTAAAAAATGCGTTTAGATGGAGTATCGTACGTCACAGCATGTGTACAAACACAAATGGGAAACACACACACCTTTATTTATTCCTGGGAACATGAATAGGACAAAGTTTGTACAGTTGTGTTGTGTTCAAAATGGCATCACCGTAATGCATCAGTTTCTGTGGCTAAGTGTGTGTAATTACCCAAATTTGTACCAAGAAGTGAATTAATTCATACAAAACCTCCTTTCACGGATATTCTCATTAGTACAATTGTTATTTTTAAATTGTAAAATTGTTTTTTGTTAAGGTTAGGCTATAGTATTTATAAATAGCTGTATATAGAAACAACAGAATCTATGTAATGTCCTCATAAGTAAACTTTTACTGTTTTGCACTAGAAATTTCTAACTGCAAACTGATCAGAAATCACACAGTGCAGTCTGATATCAGCACTCCAGAACAGCTGTGTGAATGTGTGTTTATTTTTTTACACTGCTGTACTCTGAAACATCCAGACACACTCCAACTGGACACAACCGGCACGCTCACTACAGCACACTCTGCTTCCAAAATAAAGTTCATAAGTCAGTAGAACAGCAGAATGTATTGAACTAAAGTGACAGCAGGAAAGACATACACGTGTGAGCTGATGGAAGCTTGTGTGATCTCCACATGAATCATCTCAGCACTTTAATCTCTCTCTTCTGAGGAGCAGTGCACTTTCCACTTTAAAGCAAACAGCCTGAAAGCTGAGCTCAACTCCATTGTGTGTGTAGCAATAGAAACGCAGGAGAAAGATACAGTATGTGGGCAGTGACAGAGGTGTGTGTGTGTGTGTGTGTGTGACGATTATGCTGGAAGAGACATTTGAGACCTTTTTAACCCTTAAAACCCATAATGTTTCCTTCCAAGTACAATACTGTTTAAAAGTTTGGGGTCAGTATGACTTTTTTTTTTATGTTTTCAAAAAGTCTATTTAGTCTAGTTTATTTAGTCAAAATGCTGTAAAAACACTAATATTGTGATATATTATTACAATTTAAAATGTTTTCTATGTTAAAAACTATTACTGTGATCAAAGCTGAATTTTCAGCATCATTACTCCAGTATTCAGTGTCACATGATCCTTCAGAAATCATTCTAACATGCTGATTTGATGCTCAATAAACATATCTGATTATTATCAATGTTGGAAACAGTTGCTTAATTTTTTTGTGGATAATTTTTTTAAGAAAAGAAAGTTCAAAGGAATATTTTGTAACATTATACACGTCTTTACCGTCACTTTTGTCCAATTTAATGAATTCTTGCTGAAAAATGGTATTGTACACTGTCAAATCTACCCTTAACCCCTAACTCACCCTTAAACCTAACCTAAACCAAACCTAACCAGACAACCAAACCTGTCCCTAACTTAAACCGTGTCCCATCTCAATAGAAGCAAGTGTTTTGCAATTCAACATGAATACCATCAGTACATTGTACCTAACAATTATAAATTATTACATAGTAGTTAAAGACACCTAATATAAAGTGGGGCCTAAAAGTCTTGTTTAAAGTCTTAATTTGTTTATTATTTAAAACTTATTTTAATAAATTACATCGTACTGAACCCAAACCCATAAAGTTTCATACAGTAACATATCAATTGTATATGTCATGGTATGATCTTCTGACACCATCACTGTATCATGACACCTCCACAATACTTTCTGGAAAGACATTTCAACCCCAAAACACTTTTTTGACCAATGTTTTCAAAAAGTCTATTTAGTCTAGTTTATTTAGTCAAAATGCTGTAAAAACACTAATATTGTGATATATTATTACAATTTAAAATGTTTTCTATGTTAAAAACTATAACTGTGATCATATGTCATGGTATGATCTTCTGACACCATCACTGTACCATGACACCTCCACAATACTTTCTGGAAAGACATTTCAACCCCAAAACACTTTTTTGACCGAAGCCATTTTTTTATTTAGAATTTTGAAGGGATTTTAAGATGTTATGCAATATTCATACAATTTTAATTAGCTATTTTTTTCCCACAAGAATTCATATTTTTGATTTCATTATTGAATTATTATTTTTCAATAAATGGATTCCCATTGCTTTTTTAGACATCATTTCTTCTTTTATTAGGTTTTGCTTTTAGATATATATTTAGACATTCTAACATACTACTTTTTGTCAAGGTTTAGATATTTTTGGTTAGATAAATATCTGATTTTGCATTATGATTAGAATCAAACATATGTGTGTGTGTGTGTGTGTGTGTGTGTGTGTGTGTGTGTGTGTGTGTGTGTGTGTGTGTGGGTGGGTGGGTGTCTATTTTGCACTCTTTATATTTTAGAGAGTCACCCCTTAATTGCTGTGCACTTTTTTTCTGCACAGTGGCTGATTTGTAGTTTGTACCACCAAAAGATTCTCTGAGTTGTATTTTTTTGTATTTGGCATTCATTTCCTATGTCAGTCATTTTTGACCGGGAAGGAGCCAAGTGTGACTTTTTTTTTTGACCATTTAACATATCCGAATCATGTCCATGATTTTTTTGTGTGTGTGTTCACATAGCTAATGCAACAAAAGTCACCAAGTGCCATCTCATTCAGATGAAGCTACGATTTTTAAAATTTCTAAATATTAAAATTTTCGGTCAAAAATCACAGAAGAGGCCCAGAAGGTTAAAGTACTGGCTAACTCAAATGACTGACTTAAAAAAGTCAAATGTTGTTTAAAAAAGTTAACTGACAATGAATTTACCACAGAGTTGATTTAAAAAAAAAAAACTAATTGACGTCATACACTGACAGTTGATTAACTATCAAACTATCACAAAGTTGTTAAAAAATGTTTTACTTTACTATAAAACAAACAGTTAATTGGAAAAAAAAGATTCAAATAGATTATTTGATTTGATTACTATCAAATTATTCCACTCAGAGTCCCCTCACTTAAAAAGCAACAAAAAGCATCTCAGGTCAGACTGACAGGAGCTTATGTGAGCGCACTAACCTTCCCCTGAGGACCCGCACCGTCCTGCTCTTCCTCCACCACAGGGACATATTTAAACTGCTGCGGAGACTCGATCACCAGATCTTTCTTGGGCATTTTCCCCGTCTTGCCCTGCATGACTACACACTCTTTCTGTCAGATAAACTCTCCACATCCAAATCTGTCCTGTAGAATGTGCAGTTGCGAGCCTGCGGAGTGACAGGAATCACAGCACTCCTCTTGAGATCCCAGAGAGCAGCCAGATCTCAGCATGTCCGGCAGCCCGCCGCTCTCTCCAAAACACATGCTCACACACTGGACACAAGCCTCACCTCACGCTCTGACTGAAAACAGATGCTCCTCCTACACTCCAGTGCCGACGGGAATCACCATACACTAACTCGCACATTCCTCCCCCGTCAGACAGCCTCATGGGATCCACCTGCACGCTAATCACAGTGTCCCAACACACACACACACACTCCACTACAGACACACACAGCACAACTTCATCCTCAGAAGCTGCTCTTCCATAGACCTCTTAATGGAGATCAGAGTTATGTTTTATTTAAGTGTCAACTTCGTCTAAAATGGTTTTCCAAAAATTCCTCACAGGAATCCCACACAGCAGAGTACAAGGCTATAAAATAAATGTGCACAGTTCAGCTCATTCAGTCTGGGAGAAAATAGATTTTAGAAGTGTTTGAGATCACATTTGAAATCTTTACTCTTTTGGAAAATCTAAGCAGGGTTGTAAACTAAAACTGAAACTGAACCCTAATCCTAACCCTGTAGTAAGTACATGTTAATAATTAATATTACTCTGTACTTATTTGCATAATTACACATTAAAAATGACAACTTAAAATGAAGCGTATCTGAAATTCATTTATGTTAATTGAAATAAAACTGAAATAAAATATAAATATTATATGAAAAACTCAAACTTAAAAAAATAAAACTTATAGAACAATTAGAAATGTTGGCTTGGCAATTAACTGAAATCACATAAATTGAAGTTGAAGTAGATTATTAAAACTGAAAAAAAAAAAAGTTAAATTAAAAAGAAACCTAAAAATAATACAAAAAATACAAAAAGCATAAAATGAATACAACTTAGACAAATATATATATATATAAAAATGTAAAATATAAAGATAAAAACTCATTCAAATTATTGAAATAATACTACTATTATAATCTTACAATGTAACTTTAGATATCAATTGTGACTTGTATAATGAAAATGCTATACCAAAAATGTGAATTTATATCTTACAACCTGACTTTATTTCTTATTTTAAACTTTATCTCGCAATCTAATCTTCTGCTGTTTTTTTTTACCCCAGAAATGAAAAATAAATATACTAAAATGGATTTGAAATAGATTTATTTCATGCTAAGTATACTACAAATACATTTATATATTTATGTACTTAATAAAAACACCCTGCAATTGTACTTTTAACTGGTAATTTGGGTAATTTTGTACTTCAATTGCGTACAAAATAGTGCTGAAGTCCAACTAAAGATATACTAAAGTATATTTGATTGTGCTGAAGTGGAACTATTGCAAGTATACTTCAGGTACACTTTAAATATCTTGCATTTAAAGTCCAATATTATTCAAAGATGATACAATCCTCATCAATAGTGATATTAAAACACATTTTAGGCTTAATGTTAAGAAATGTGCATTGTGCACGAGTACTACTCCCAATAAAGTTTAATTATATTTTTTATATTACTAGGTCTCGAGCAATCTGTCAGTAAATATGTTAATAGATTTGAAATACAGAGTTCTGGAATGAAACTCAAATTGATGAAATTCAATCTGACCTAATGATATCAATATCACATAGTACAGCCGATTGGTTCTCTCCTGTATCGGTAGCCAATAAGCTCTCTGCTCAACATTCAAATATATGAATAGTGATTGCTGTAGCAGTTTGCAGCGTGCTTCAGAAACAGTGAAATCAACATCTAAGATAAGTGAATTCTCTTCTAATCCATATCGCTGTCAATTGTACTTTTGGTATAGGCCTACTAAACTCGTGCACTTAAAAGTCTGCTAAATTGGAACAACTAATTTAAAAGCTGCTGATTTGTATTTAAGATGTGGCAAAGTATGTTATAATGTTATAAAAACTGGCAGTACTCCATAGTTTTGGTCTTATCTGCAAAAACCTATACACTATTTTATTTTCCAACACATCATTTCCATTGGGTGTTGCTATGTGTTGATTTTACAGCGTGTCTTTCTACATGACATCCCTCAAACATATAAAACATGACAAAACAACAAACTAACAAACAAATTCATTCAACTCAAAGATCAACCTCTCTATGGAGCACGCACAAACACAAATGAGAGTTGGAAGAATAATCTGTAGCACACATACACACCTCTTACTTAAAAACATGAGAAAAGCAACTGGAAGGCATAGTTCTGCTGCCACCTGCAGACATGGAAATCACACTGCAGCTGATCTACCAAAACACACACACACACACACAGTACAATAAAGTGCTCCTAGTCTTATCAATGTCTACCACACCAGTGTTTAAGAACTGAAAACAAGTGTTAACAGATGCCACAGAACACTCTAAACATTCCTTAGTGTTGGAGAACTAACACATTACAGTGATTACACCCCAACTTCACCACTGTTTATATGCTTATCATTCCTGTCAGTTCATTATCTCACTTCATTCATTCATTCAGGACAGATTTATGAGTGTTGATTCGTGACTCAGGTTTACACAGTCATCAGCTGAACACTGCATCTCTAATCACTCATCTGCAGGAATGTGAGTGCGTTTGAGGGGCGTCTGAGCGAGTCTCAGCATGTTCAACAAATCTACACTCAACTCTCTCAGGAGGAAACACACCATGAGCAGTACACTACAATCAGGTAACAACATCTGTGCTTTCCATAAGACTTAGGGCGGAATTCATCTGAACTGAACTCATCTATAAGAAACCTCACATCTGAATGAACATCCTTGTAAGAATCCAAACTCCAGGACTCTGAACTACACCTGAATTTGACATTTCACTTGAACAGCAACAGCAATGAGACGAAATAAGAGGAGATGGGATGACATTTGTGAACAGTGAAGATTGAATGATATTCATAAGACGATTTGTGAATTTAAGAGAAGAGATCAGATCAGATCAGATAAGAAGAGGCCAGAATCATTCCAACTGAAGACACCAGAATGATTCAAATATATTCAGAAGAACTTGAGAAGCCACAAGACATCTGTGAAACATCTGAGGAGATCAGTGAACACGGAGATGTTTGAGAACTTTATAGATAATTGAAGGACATTCATAAGAAAACTGGTGAACTTGAGAAGAGATGAGATGCATTAAGATTTGGCAACATTCAAGAAGATTTGTCAACACTGGAGATATAAAAGACCAGACTAGATCAGGTGAGATGAGAAAAGACAAGACAAGACTTGAAGAGAAAAGAAGAAGAAGAAGAAGAAGAAGAAGAAGAAGAAGAAGAGGAGAGGAACAGACCAGAGGAGAAGAGTTTTGAAAACATTTGAGAAGATTTATGAACACTGCCGATAATTCAAGAAAGTTTTAAATGAACTTAAGAGAAGAGATGAGATCAGATAAAAAGTGACCACACACAAGACCTGAACTGAAGAGATCAGAAGATCTATTGGACTGAACAATGGAGATGATTCAAGGTCATTCAGAAAAAGACTTGTGAACTTTAAGATTAAATAAGATGAGACAAAACAAGAACAGACCAGACCAGACCAGACCAGATGAGAAAATAAAAGATTTGAAAAGAAAGAGACCAGAAGAGAAGATATCTGAGAACATCTGAAGACATTTGTGAGCTGATTCGAAACCATTCAAGACGGACAAAACCATTTGTGAAAGGAAGAAATGAGACAAGAAGAGACAAGACGAGAACAGACAAAGAGCATGTGTGGACAATGAAGGTTATTTAAGATAAATGAAGAACATCTGTGCTGATTAAAAGACAACATTTGAGAGCATTTGTGAACACTGGACATGAGACAAATGGAGAAGAAACCAGACCAGATGAGACAAGACAAGACTTAAGAATAAAGAGAGCAAAAGGGAAGAGAAAGCGACCAGAAGAAAAGTTGGTTGTCAACACTTGACGACATTTGAAATGAATATTATTCAAGAGCATTCAAGGTTATTCAAGGACTTTGAGAAGAAGCTCTCGAGAAGACAAGCCAAACCTGAGGAGATTAGTGAACACTGGAGAGGTTTGAGAACATTCAGGATGATTGAAGCACATTCAGAAGAAGATTTGTGAACATGAAGATACAGAGGGAGAGTGTGAGGTGACACATGGTCTTGGATAAAGCATCATGAATCACAGCGAGTGTGTGCAGCAGAACAGCAGTGGGCTTGCAGACACAACACCCCTGTGAGCTCGAGGTCCCGAGAGAGGAGCCGCTCAGACCAAAGGTTATCACACTGGTGACCTCCCATCTATTCACACATGCAGCATGTAACTGGCTGCCAGAAACAGTGTGCCCCATGGACACACACACCCTTCTGGTGTAGGAAACACATTTAGTTTGACATGAGTCATGTGATTCCATTTATAGAGCTGTGTTTTATTCTGTTTCCTGTGTCATTCAGTAGAGATAACGCTGCCCTACACATCAAACAACCTTATCTCCCGACTACCACAAATACTCACATGGGAGCAAAAAGATCTTTTTCAAGTACAAAGTGTGTGTTGTTGCTGTTGGAATACGTGGAAATCACACTCAACCATTTCCACTGATTTCAAAAGAACTCATATTGATGCATTAGAGGAGACCAAGAAGTGTTGTCTCACATCTCGGTGAAACGGCAGTTGTTTTCCTTACATCTTCAATAGAAGTAAGTGTATGCATCTTAAACATTGACAAATTACTTACAAGTCGTTTAGTATTATCATTAATATAAGCTTTTTTCCCCCCTGCATGTTTCTGCATGCTCTTCACACCACATTACTTTGATTTAGTGGACAAACATTTTTCAAATGATTAAATTCATATTTTAACTGCTACTGTATTTTTGGGGGG
>NW_015505968.1:505937-506838 GCF_001515645.1 Sinocyclocheilus grahami
GGTGCATCTCTACAATCTAGTGTTGTTATTGTTAACTAAAATGCTAAAACACTTAAAAATATTTTTTGTTAACTGAAATAAAATAATAAAATAAAAAGACAAAAAACTTAAATGAAAATGAGAAATGTGACTGAAATAAAATTATTAAATAGTTTAAGCTGTTTAAGTACTAAAACGGCTAAAACTGAAATAAAATAAAGCTAAATTTAAATATTTTTAAAAACTAATAAAATGACAAAAACACATAAAAATACTAAAATTAAAAAGAAAAATGAAAATATAAAAATAAAAGCTAATTTGAAATATTAATAAATACTATAATAATATATAAATATCATGTGAATTCAAATACATTTTTTATTTTATCCTCCCCCAAAAATATCTAAATGAATTTTAATTAAAAACATGTCATTTTAAATTGAGTGCATGTATGAATTGCATTATAGTAGTAAGGAAATGCATGTTTGCTAAAAGCTTATGAGAAAAGACTGCTGCACTATTTTTTGCCCATGTATACATCACATAGGCCTACATTTATAAAAAAATGTATTAAATAAAGATATGATTGGCTGTTGTACAATAGATGATCCTTTCCTGTTTAAGTGGGTGATTGTTGGCACGGGCAGAATAAATAATCTACAATATGCTGCAGACTTTATGTCGACAGAAAAAAGTCTTGCTCTGTGAGACTATGGCATAAACCCACAAAACCAAAAAAAAAGCAATAAAATAAACCCCCATCTGACAGATATAAACATTGTGAGCATGGACTTTATCTGGTGGGCGGTGGAGGTTCAGCATTTCAGAGTCCTGACATAATGGGTTTATTTTCCCTTCCAGAAAGCTGAGGCCAGAGCTCCACCTTAATATAAATCAACAAGAATGAAAAAAAAAGAAAAAG
>NW_015505968.1:512710-514980 GCF_001515645.1 Sinocyclocheilus grahami
ATCACATCCACCTCCTCGGAGGAAGATAGATGAAGTGTCTGGCTCGCTCTAGAAATCGCAGCGCGGGCTTCCGAACCGTGAGAGAGAGCCGCGGATCTAGTGGGTGAGGACCGAGAAAAGGACGAGCCCGTCTCGGATCCCTCCGCTAAATCCACCCGCGATCCCCACGACAACAGTTTGCGCTGTGCCTCGGCAACAGCGGGACCGCTGCCAGCGGGATCGCGAGCCTGGCCGCTCTCATCAAACACAGCCAGGCGAGAGCAGAGCATACGCAGCGAGAGTAACTCGCAGTGATGACAATCAGCTGCTCGAAAGCTGACTGTGCATGCTCCGCTCCTAAACAAACGACACACAAATCGTGTGTATCCCCCGCCGCCAGATATCGTGGGCAGGGAGAAACACAGCGTTTGTAATGCCATTCGCTCGCCATAGACTTTTTCATGATTGTTTTTTATATATGCTTGTGCGGACAGACAACAGTAAATAGACAGACACATACACAGAGCGCTACTGAAGATCAGAAGCTGGTTTGTGCTCTGCTGGATGCGCTTTTATGCTTTCTGGTGCTTGCGTCACCCCGCTGGTGACGTCTTGCTGCTCCATTGGACTGATTTGACACGTGCTTCAGAACGCGGTCACGCAGGAGCGTTCCCAAAGCGACTCAACGCAGCTCGAGTTCCTGAAGGGAAAGGGTATTTGAGCTTAAAACTGAAACGGAACTTTGGATTTGTTTTGATATATTACAAAAAATAATAATAATAATCATATAAATTACATAATTGCATTACATTTTCCTGCCATTTGAGAAACTCAACTTTGAAGTACTTCCTTACTGTTTTGTTAGCAACTCACCTTGCCAAACCACTACCACGAACAGGAAGCAGAAAACGAGTTAGGATATATTCACACAGGACACATTTTTCAAGCCAAGCTTTACTTTGAATTTGACATGGCATCTTAAAAACGCTGCTCTCATGATGTGAGATGCTGAAAAACAATGAGATGCATGTACTGTCCATACTGCATGTGTCCAAAAAACAATCAAAAAACAGCACAGATGGAGAGCATGAATGTAAGAGTCCAAAAGTACACAGTCTGATAAAGTAGACTGACAGTACACTGATCAGCCACAACATTAAAACCACTAACAGGTGAAGAGAATAAAGGCCCCAATATACAGTGGGTACGGAAAGTATTCAGACCCCCTTAAATGTTTCACTCTTTGTTATATTGCAGCCATTTGCTAAAATCATTTAAGTTAATTTTTTTTCCTCATTAATGTACACACAGCACCCCATATTGACAGAAAAACACAGAATTGTTGACATTTTTGCAGATTTATTAAAAAAGAAAAACTGAAATATCACATGGTCCTAAATATTCAGACCCTTTGCTGAATTCATCAGCAAACACTCACAGAGTAAACACTGACTATAGTGTTAACCCTCTCTGGAAAACAAACCCAGAGAAGAATGGTACAAATAGAAAAATCTAAAACTGAGAAAGCAACACAAATGTCACGTAGAAGAGCCTGAAAAAGAGAAAGGGGACAAAGTGGTCGAGAGGGTTGAAAAATTGAAGGTTGGACACCGTGTGACTAAAGTCTATATTCAGGCATTGTTTGATTTAAAATTAGGGAAGACTCTTTTGCAGAAGATGGAGATTTTTTTATGACTGTACAATGGCTGCAGTCAGAGAAAAACAAGTAAATATGACCTTTGGTCCCAGCTGGAGTCCATAAGCCCCTGTATTGTCAGATACACACACACACTTTCAGCATTAAATCAAACACACAATGAGAGAAAGAGAGAGAGAGAGAGGTACACTTACTTTCATTTTACATTATTGACATGTTATGTTAATTCAGACCCATGTAGCATTTGGACTAATCAGACACACCATTTTTCATTTGATTTAACAAATGAATTATTCATTAGATTAACAAATAATCACAGACCCCTCACCCAATAAACATACTGGGTGCCAGCATGTATGGGAGTGACCCCAGGCTCCTGGTTACCATGGCAACCAGGACCCCTCAGCCAGATCAGATAAACTTTTACGACCTAAAAGTATGTAGAGAGAATCTTCCTCCTACTCAAGTCTCTCTAAAACAGACGCATAATGCCCATAAAAATGGACTCTTCTCTAATTAATTCATAGGAAAACCTTTCTTTGAATGAACACACATATACTTCAGGTCATTGTGTATGTTGTTACTGTTCTTGTATATTGTCTTTTGTATTGTATACTGTTTTATGCATGCTTAT
>NW_015505968.1:517756-518423 GCF_001515645.1 Sinocyclocheilus grahami
GCAATATATTAGTGTTCTAAGAATCTTTAGTAATTTTGCATCAACACCCAATCGAATTCTATATGCAAACTACCATGCTCTCAGACAAAGGGTCATAAAACTCCCCAGTATTTCCAACCTCCCGCTTGGAATTTCAGCCTTTCTCATTGGACAAGCCCATCCTGAGAGGCGTGAATCTTCTCAGACCTTAAAGGCCTCACATCAGTGACCCGCTGTCAGTCTGTGGTTCTGTCAGATTCTGAGAAGATGAGGATGTGAGCTAGAATGCTTCTGCAACTCTTAAGTCTGCACCAGGCTTCGGCCTTGTCTTTACATTCACCAACGATCACTGGATCTCAGCTGACGTCTCTCTTAGCTCTTCATCATCTTCATCTGGGAGAAAACTCTCCCGACCACGACAGAGTCAGAATAGCATCTTTTTGGAGTTCATCACTCTTCAAACCCGGAAGAACGTGATCGCGACTCCTACACCACTGGACCTCCAAACCATCAAGACTTTCATCTGAGGGTGCTTTCACACTAGCACTTTTGGTGCGCACCCAGGTTCGATTGACATCAGAGTTCGGTACGTTTGGATGATGTGAACGCTGTCTTCCTGAACTCAGGTGCGCACCCACGAACCGCGGTATGGTTTGCTGCTGATGTGAATGCAATCGTACCAAATCAC
>NW_015505969.1:0-10426 GCF_001515645.1 Sinocyclocheilus grahami
TCAAAGTGCCCCCTGGGGGTACTAAAAGCAGTCTTCCATTCATAACCCTCCCTTATGCAAACCAAATGATAAGCCTTGCGGAGGTCCAATTTCATGAAAAAGGACACCCCCTGCTGACGTTCAAAGGCAGAAGACATCAACGGCAAAGGATGTCTTCACCGTGATGTTGTTCAGCCCTCGATAGTTGATACAGGGATGAAGAGACCAGACTCTCTTTTTCACGAACCCCCCCCCGCAGGCGAAGAAGGGCGAATGATCTTTGATAAGCCTTGCGGAGGTCCAATTTCATGAAAAAGGACACCCCCTGCTGACGTTCAAAGGCAGAAGACATCAACGGCAAAGGATGTCTTCACCGTGATGTTGTTCAGCCCTCGATAGTTGATACAGGGATGAAGAGACCAGACTCTCTTTTTCACGAAAAACCCCCCCGCTCCCGCAGGCGAAGAAGGGCGAATGATCTTGGCTCATAGAGAATCAGAAATATATTTCTCCATGGCCTCCCTCTCCGGGGCGGAAAGCGAATAAAATTTGCCCTTAGGCGGAGACGTACTTGGTAATAAATCTACTGGACAGTCATAGGGATGATGCGGAGGAAGAGAAGCAGCACGAGACTTACGGAACACTCTCTTCAGGTCGAGGTACTCACTGGGCACGTTTGACAGGTCCATATACTCATCCTGAAACACAGAACAGCACACAGAAGAACAGGCAGACAACAAACAAGCAGCATGACAACTCACTCCAAGAGAAAATATAATTCTTACTCCAATTTATGTAAGGGTTATTAAGCACAAGCCAGGGATGCCCAAGGACTACTGGAGTAACAGGTGTGTCAGTTAAAAGAAAATGAATGATCTCAGTGTGATTACCAGAAGTGAGGAGTCTTACTGGACCTGTAGTGTGAGTGATGAAAAGGAAGAGATAGACCATTGAGAGCATGGACAGCAATAGGCTGGGAGAGAGCAACCACAGAGAGTTTAAGTCTGAAAGCAAGATCAGAGTCTAAAAAAAAAATTACCCTCGGCACCAGAGTCAATTAAAGCCTCAGTCATAAGTGTCTGAGGACCACTGCAACTTGACAGGAAGGAGGGTAGCAGCAAGAGCACAAAGAGAGTGATGTGACCCCACACCTACTAACGGGTTCTGGCTTTTACGGGACACTGTGCTGCGATGTGACCAGCAGCTCCGCAATACAGGGAGAGACCCTCAACTCGCCGCCTACGCTTCTCCTCCAGGGAAAGACGGGATCTGCCCATCTGCATGGGTTCCGGTTCGGAGAAGGAAACGTCCGCGTAAGAGGTGGTGACAAAGGTGATTCAGTAGATTGGCCGCCGGAGCTCAGCGTGCTCGCTGATCTCTCTGCTGCAATCTGGTGTCCACCCGAATAGCCAGATCGATTAATCCATCCAGTGTTATAGGTAACTCCAGTGTGTAGCTCTCATCCTTGATATAATCAGAAAGTCCATGTAAAAACATGTCCCACTGCGCTTCAAGATTCCAACGGCACTCCGCCACCAGGGTGCAGAATTCAATGGAGTAATCCGCGACGCTCCGATTTCCCTGCCGTAACTACACCCGAAAACGAGCCGCATCTCTGCCCGAAGCCGCCCTATCAAAAACCTTTTTGATCTCATCTGACAATGACTGAAATGACGTGCAGCAGGGAAGCTTCTGCTCCCAAACGGTAGTTCCCCAGAGAGCCGCCCGTCCAGAGAGCAGAGTTATGACAAACGCTATCTTCGATTCCTCTGTAGGAAACAACAATGGTTGAAGAGAGATATACAGAGAACACTTGGCAAGAAAAAAGGCTCCATTGCTGGGACTCACCAGAGTAAAAAGCTGGAGGCAGAAGGCGGGGTTCAGTGAAACGAGCGGCCTGATCCAGGATAGAATACACAGGTGGATTAGGCACAGTGTGTTGCTGGACGGACTCAGTCTGGAAACGTTGTAGCTGGGTGGTAAGCTCCGAGATCTGAGAGACCAGGGCTTGAACAGCACGATTTGAGGCTGCCATCTGTTCCTCCTGGCAATCCATACGTGAATTACTGTGAGCCAAAAAGTCTTAAATCTGATGCTCTCGCTGGATCCATAATGGTCAGATCGTTCTGTCATGAAACAGTAACACAAGATCCAATTGCAAGTGAAAAGGTAGTATTTATTAGACAACTCCAACTACATCAATAGTAGAAGTGCAGGTAACCCAGCAGTGCAGAGTCTCAGCTCAGGCAGCGAATAATCCGAGCAGTCCAAACCCTCCAGGGAACAGATAACAGATGGGAATCAACTCAGGAACTAGAAGGTCTGACAGAGAAGCAGACAAGACATGAGCAACAACGAGCTGACAACACGCCACAGAAACGCTAGCCAGATATAGGGAGTGCAGACGAGCTACACCTGTGACCGCTCTGATCAGCTCGTCAGGTGCGTGGTAACTAGGCAACACTGACAAGCACAAGGAGCGGATAACACCCACCCACACAGAGACATAAGCTGTGTCTCATTTAGAAGGCTGCACCCTCCGGAGGTCGAATCCTCTGGAGGTCGCATCCTCTGTAGGATGCATATAGGAAGTGTCCTCAACCTAGAATTAAACGAGACGGCCTTTGTAGGACAGGCGGAAAAGGAAACCGGAAGTATCGCGTTGCTATGCCAACACATTTAGAGCATCGTTGCGCTCACACACTACTTAAATGAAGGAAAATTATTTCTAAATTTGGAAAGTAATTTGAAAAAAAAAATGGTTTTACTTGTTTTATTTTGTTCAATGTTTGAGGAGCTGCAGCGTACCTACAGTAGGCATCTATTAGAGAAAAAAAGGAGGAGGATATTAAAAACAAAGTTTATCCGTTTTTACCGAGGCGAATTAAGGTAAGTTGTAAACACCACATCTGCGCTTGTGTGTACGTTACACCTGCCGGCGCCGGCATTTTTCAAATTAACAACGGTTGTTCACGGCGACGCAAAGAATTGTGGGTTATCTGTAGCAGCGAAGGATACACCTCATGCATCCTCCAAATTCCTGTGAAAGAAGGTCGCATTCGAAGGTCGCCTTCGGAGTGTCCTACTTGCTTTTCTGAAACGAGACAGCCTCGATGACGTATGCAGCCTTCGAATGCGACCTCCGGAGGACGCAGCCTTCTAAATGAGACACAGCTATAGAAATGAGCACACAGACCCATGAACCGTGACAACCTGATATTTTTTATTAGTTTGACAGGGAAAGCTGTGCGCAAACAGAAACACACACACACACACACGCGCGCACATATAGCTATACATATATTCATTTATCAAAAAAAGGCACTTTCTCTCGAGGAAGAAAAAGGGCAGGTACTCAAGGCCCGTTTTATCTATGTGTGTTTATCTCTGTTTACTCCAGTTATTTAATAAACTCACCCAGTGCCACTTGGTCTACAGTGAATGTACCATAACCTCTATAGAATGTGTGACTGAGGTGTCATGGGTCTTGACACCTCTATACTAATTACTGAAACCTCAGCTTTGGTGTTGCTGTCATACTTTAATGTTCAAAGAGAGTTACAAACAAGAAGTTCAAGGATACGTGAGCATTTGGACCTCACTGAAGTTTTACCTGTCCTTCAGTGCAACAGCATTGGTGTGTTTGTCATAACTATAAACTGAAACAAAAAGAACCGTCAGAGTCAGAGAGAGCTTGCGCTGTCAGACGTTCTCAACAGGTAAGCACAAAAGCTCAAATATCTTGTCTTTGAGACTAGAATTCACTAGTGGGAGGATTTTACAGTGTTCATCCTACAGCGTCATTACATTAAGTATACAGACCAAGAAATACTAAATAATAAATAAATATGCGAAACACTAACTGATCTAACTGACATGAATACCAAAGTTGTAGCATGAAATAACATTCATTAACTGGTGTACTTGTGCTAATATGTCATGGAGCTGTTGCAAACTTTAACTTATTTAATCTCAAAAAGCAAAATAGCATTTTAAAATGTTATTAAAATTGTGGAGAAGTAGATATTGAAAATATTTCAATGCTTTCAAGTCGATAGAGATTAATAGGAGTGTTATTTTTCTATCGTTGATAGACTATTGTAGTTTTGGTTAATATTTTGAATGTATATTTTCTTATTTTGTTTAATTGTAGTTAAAGTATTAGTCAATTAGTTTTTGTCATTTTCAGTAGCTTTTTATATGTCTGCATAGTTTTATTTATTTATTACATTTTAGTTTTTAGTTGTAGTGTATTTAGTTGTAGTTAATTTAGTACTTCAACTTGAAATTAACAAAAATTTAAAATGTTGCTGAAATACAAAAAGTTAACATTTTTTTCTTCTCCATGTAATGATATATATACTTTTTCATTTTAGGTTTAGTTAATGTTAATAACCTGGATTAATAGTTATGGGAACCAGTTATAGTTTGATTTCACATGAGATGTGTTTGATTGTGGAACATTTTATCCGGTATAATATTTAATATTTATTTTATTTACTAATTATAGCATGTATTAATAATAATTATCTGAAAGTAGTCATAATTATTAGAAACATAACTATTACTAATATTAATATTACATAAATGTGTCTTGAATTCTGTTGTCTGTGTAAAATAAATATTAGTTTCATCTGTTTTTAAGTCTGTATACCAACCAACCAAGCAGATCAAACTTTAGTCATTAATGAACAAATATTATGGTATATTTTATGACACTAAGTTTGTATGTTTTACTCAGTAAATTAGTTTACATTAGTAACATTAAGCGCTTAGTTGTGCTTAATGTTTGTTCCACCAGAGATATTCAATTTATTTTATTCTTTTGATATAACAAAGAATAAAAAAATACAGTATACATCATACATGACTATATTTTTATATTAAGCATTCATGGAGAAACACAATATATGTGATAGTTTCAGGGATTTTGATCAGCTAAAAATTTGATCAAATTCGATGAAATATGGTGCTGTGGGTTTATGGGTATTGTGGGATACCTACACTATAAAGTCGCATGCAAAACTTTTGTAAAACAAAAGTTTTGTGCAAACAGTTTTTCTTCTCAATGGCTCCTACCATCCAGTGAGACCAGATGACACTGAAGGTCGAAGGTGATCCGGGCTATGGCAGAGCATCTGCTGGAGGTCGATTCACTGATCTGGACAGCTCAGAGACCGTACCTCTCCTTATCCCAGACATTGAGCAACACCAGCACATCTGGAAGCCCCTGACCAGAGAAGAGCTGGAGAAGTGCGCAGGAGGACCAGAATGGAAGAAGTTTCGTTCTCGTCTTGTGCTTTGCTTCTGGATTGCTTGGCTGATAATCCTGGGCACTGCAATCACAATAATCATTCAGAGCCCACGGATGGAGTCTCCTTCACTGCACTGGTGGCAGAGGGATGTGTTTTACCGCCTGCATCCTACACTCTTCATGGATGCAGACAGTGGCAACGTCAGCCATATCAGCAGTAAGTTAATAAAAATATCATTTACAGCAGTAAAAATTGGCGGTAGATGGCATCTACTGCTGTCAAAACATTCAAACCGTTTATCCATCCATCATGGAGCCTAAAATTACTCCCACATGTCAAAGTCTATTGGGTTTTCGAGAAATCACATCACAAGAACATTTAACACAGTTGTGACAATGTGTACACTCATAAAAACAAAGGCCTCTTCGGTTCAATTAAGATCTTATAACATCTATTAAATCTTTCAATTGGAGAAAAGGTTCATTCTAGTAGAAAATCATTATTTAGATGATTTAATTGTTCTTAAAATGTTCTTCACACTAAGGAAAAAATTAGTCTTTTAAGAACTGGTTTCTAAAGAACAGTTTTCTTTTGGGGAAACAAAAATGGTTCATACAGTGGCATTGTTGCAAAAAACTTCTTTTGGAAACCTTTATGTTTGAGAGTGTAGTATACACTTAATCAGAAAATAAATATGTTCACAGGAAAATGTGCCATTTGTATGAGAAAATTTCAGGATTTAAAAAAATATTATTATTATTATTTAATTATTCATAAATAATAAATCACATTTTGTTTTAATTTATCATCATCCTTTCAAATTAAATAGAGAAATACAATTTCAGATGTTATAGGGTTGAATTGCAAAAAAATTAAAATAAAATAAAAATTTGTAAAGCGGCAGCTGGCAAATATCAATGCCTTAACACCACATTATTCACTTGTATGTTTAATTATTCATAAATAATAAATCACATTTTGTTTTAATTTATCATCATCCTTTCAAATTAAATAGAGAAATACAATTTCAGATGTTATAGGGTTGAATTGCAAAAAAATTTAAATAAAATAAAAATTTGTAAAGCGGCAGCTGGCAAATATCAATGCCTTAACACCACATTATTCACTTGTATGTAAAAAAAATAAATAAATAAATATATATATATATATATACAGTGTGTGTGTAAAAAAAATAAATAAATAAATAAATATATATATATATATATATACACAGTGTTTCATGGTGCAGTGATTGAGTGCGAGCAGCACAGAATGGACTGTACAGTCGGCCTAATACTAGTAAACAGCAATACAATTCCAGTAGTAAAGACCAGCATGATGGTGTATGTTTTTCGCATTCAGGGATGTCCGAGCGGCTGCCGTATCTGAAATCGCTGGGGGTCGGGGCAGTGATTCTGGAGGGGTTATTCCGGCATGACATCTCTCCTACCAACCTGACAGAGATTGACCAAAGTCTGGGCACACTTCCACAATTCACACGGCTTATCACAGAAAGCCGCAAAGCGGGTATGTATATTTTCATTATTAAGAAATACACTTGATTTTATGTTGGTAGTTTTACTGGCATTCACCCTTTTATAAAAGTGAAAAGTTTTAAACTATTTGATCTGCATGTGGATCGGGATTGTGGTACCTTTGGCATTCACTAGATGGTGCTGTTAGGTCACATCAGTCTTCTCTTGTCTCATACACTGGTCTCAAAGTATTTGGACACTTAAGCCATGTCTGAAAATCATTGTATTAAAATAACAAAGATATCAAAGTGGCATGTGCAAACAAATTATGCACATTTTTTTTGTAGCCTATAATAACTAATTACTTTTAACCAACTGGCCTCAAGGTGATTTATAGTGGATATATGAAGACAGTTCACACAGTTGTCCTCATGTATAGCGTAAGTATGGACATGTTTCACATTCACAAGCACAAAGTGTCTAAATGTCTTTTATATCTTTTGTGAAATGTTTTTGGGCTACTGTAAATCCCTTTGTGCTTGTTAAACAATTGTGAAAACAAACACATTTTTGCACTTAAAAATATTAAGCAACATTAGGCTATGTTGGTTGTAATAAAGCAATATTAACTGATCCATTGGATTTGTATATGGTTCAGGTGTGAGAGTGATGCTGGACCTTTGTGAGCTGGATCTGTTTGAGCAGGAGTCGGGTAATGACACTGATGTTAGGTCAGGTCCATCAGAGTACATTCAAGTAAGGAACATTGCATATATACTGGATATATATATAATGCAAGATATCAGCAAGAGTGTGTATTTTTTTTTCAACATAGACTGATTGGAAATTTCTCTCCAAAAATGTACCTATACATACAGTTCACTGAAGCAGTCCAGCTGAAATAAACACTAGAGGTAGTAAAACAGCCAACAATTTTATTCCTTTTCACTAAAATTCTAATTATGAGGCAGGTAATTTAAAAAAAACTATTTTTTGTAACTACTTGCACAATACTTATGACCTCAAACAATTTTACCACAGTGCATGGTTTCTAAACTAACACATTTAAACGTTTGCATCACACAACCAGCTCTATCTGGCTTTTCTGATGTAGTAAACTTGCTGGGTAGCTCACCTGGTGCAATGCAGAGCACTTGGCTACGAGTCCCATGAAACACAAGTCACGAAAAAGCTCAAAGACTTGTAGAAGCAAGCTAAAATGGCATGGTTGCGTCAGTGTTTTTATCTCATGCTTGCTTTTTTGTTAACACTATCAGTTAAGTTTCGAGTATGGGTTTAATGTAGGTGGTATGTTATTTTCAAATGTGATGAATAACAATTTTTTTTATCGTGACAACTCTAAATGTCACTAGATGAACGAAAGTTGTTCTGCCTACTTTTTGTTTATTATTGCTCATGTGGTATGATTTTCCTCTCCAGTACTCATTAAGGTATTGGCTGGAGCATGGTGTATCAGGGTTTGGGATCTGTGATACAGACGCAGCCTTCTCTGCAAAGGTAAAGCTGCCTGAAAACACACTGACGTGTCTTTTTTTGTGGAAAAAGTGTGTGGGTTTTTCTTGGAGACAAGATGTGGTGAGCCCATGCCCAGTGTCTGTTTTAAAATTGATGTGTTTTTATGCTTCACAGACCCTAATGGAGTGGAATGTGCTGATACAAGAGTTCAGTTCACAAGATGATGAAAGGTATCACGTTTGTCAGCTGAACTCATACTGGTGTAGCAAATTAAAAAAAAAGTGAAATGTATATAAATATTTGCAGTTAATTATAATTAATGACAATTATTTATATCAGCTGCCAGTAGTAACTGTAGCAGAATGAATATGACCATCAACTAATCTGTTAATCTAGCGAGCATTCAGTGTAATTTCATATAAACTCTAACAAAGGATATTTTCGTGGCCATAGAAAATAACTTTCTTACAGTACTAGTGCATTAGAGCATGTAACAAGATCAGGAATCGTTAAAGTGACATTATCCACAAGCAGTGACAGAATTAGAAACTCATTTAATTTGTGCACAAAAGTTTTATTAAAGGGGTCATATGATGTTGCTAAAAAGAACATTGTTGTGTATTTGGTGTAATGCAATGCGTTTATGCGGTTTAAGGTTTAAAAAACACATTATTTTCCACATAATGTACATTATTGTTGCTCCTCTATGCCCCGCCTTTCTGAAACGCATTGATTTTTGCAAAGCTCATCGTTCTGAAAAGCAAGGTGTACGCTGATTGGCCAGCTATCCAGTGCGTTGTGATTGGCTGAATACCTCAAGCGTGTGGACATTTGTTGCATCCAGTGGGGACATAATTACTGATTATAATGACTTATACTGTGTTTTTACACATTGCGTATCGTGCCACGTAAACATAAAACCATGTTTGCATTTGTGATCGGAGAAACGACAAACAACAAGCGCTACTCGCGTTTGAATCATCCGTGGCAAATTCTTTAAATATAAAAAATGTACTTACACTTACAGTGAGTCAGAAGCGCCAGACTGTCCTTGCAAAGTTGGAACTGCCCCACTTTATAGAACAGCCTTTGAGCACAGACCCATTGTAGGCTACTCTGCAGGTTCAGGAAACAGTCTTCCATAAAATGCGTCACACAGCGTCACACGGCGGGCTTGAGTGAGCGGAGGCCGGCGGCCTTGACAATGGCGCGGCCGGCGGATTCGACGAAGGAGCGGCCGGCAGGTGTGCGGCAAACACATGTGACGACCCCGGGCTGGACTCCGCTTCGTCCACGGTGAAAGCTGATCCGGCGATCCACAGCGCGAACTTGATGCATTTCCTCAGCAACCAGCATGGATCAGCTCCAGGCATGACGAAGCAGATATCGTCCTCTATTGGAAGGCCAAACAAAGTAGTTTCGCTTTCACAACTAAACACACAGCATCTCCACAACATGGCGCCGGCGGCAACAACAATACTACAGCGAGAATAAAAGTTACGCCTTCTTTCTTTGCGTGAACATTTGGGCGGTGTTACGCAAATCTTCCCACACAGTGACATAGACATGTGGGGGCGTGTTTAAATGAGCCGTTTTAGGAGGGCGTGGACAAGTCTTAACTTTTACAAAGAATATCTCTTTGGATTTGAGACTTTAGTATTTGCAACTTTACAGATCTTCTTTATGCATCAAGAGCTTGTAACACTCCAAAGAGAAAGGAAAAATTTTAATTGCATCAATCATATGACCCTTTTAACTAAACACTGACACAAACTAGTCTAACAAACATACACAAACACTCACACATACATATACATACACATGGGAGTTAAAGTGGATGACTAAAACCAGAGAATGCAGCTATGGAAAATGGAGTCAGTTAAGCAACTTTACAGCCAATTAAGTTTCTACAATATTTAGTGGTAGCTTATCAGTGGTGACTGTCAGTTAATGTACATATGGCAGAAATGTACGGAAAAATCAATTAAAGATGTAATCAAACAGACGATGAACACTATCTACTAAACAGAGAGAGTGTGTCTGAACACCGAACATTATCAGGAATGCTATTCCAAATTTAGGGAGCCAAATGGGAAAAAGCTCTACCTCCTTTAGTGGACTTTGCTATCATAGATACTACCAAAAGTCCAGAGTTTTGCAACCTTAGGGAGCGTGATGGATTGTAGCGTGGTAGAAGACTAGTTAGGCAAGCAGGAGCTAACCCATTAAGGGCCTTATAGG